>NW_011500001.1:15000-16002 GCF_000495115.2 Populus euphratica | reverse complement strand
AAGGATCAAATTTGATAGATAAAAAATTTTAATAAAAAAAATAAAGAAAAAAAAATAATTATAAAAATAAGGACCAAATTTAATATAAAAATTAAATTTTAAGAGATGAAATTAAAAAATAAATATTCAAAACAAAATATATATATCAATCAAAAGTTTAAGGATCAAATTTGATATAATCAGTAAATAATGATATTTCTAAATTTTTTACAATTTTCGAAAAGTGTTTTCCGCCCAAATTTTCTAGAAAAGACTTTCTTGAAAACCAAGTTAATTTTTTTTTTAAGTGGAAAGTGTTTTCTGTTGACCAACTTTTCTAACGGCAAATAAATACAAGAAAGTTTGGAAAGTTATTTTCAGAAAACTACTTTTCGGAAAACAAATACAACAAAAAAGAAAAATATTTTTCTGAAAACCAAGCTAAATTTTTTTGACTGAAAAGTATTTTTTGTTGATCAAAAAATATTTTTTGTTAATTGAAAAGTGTTTTCTGTTGACCAATTTTTCTAATAACAAACAAATATAAAAAAATTTAAAAAGTAATTTTTTAAAAATACTTTACAGAAAACAAACATGAATTAAGTCCTTGATTCTAGTTTTAGAGCAAAAGCTATTTTTTTTATTTACATGTTATAAATTATAATATCAATTACAATTATAATTATCAAAATCATGATATTTAATTAAATATTATATTTTTAACCATAATATTAAAAATATATTATTTCTTTTTAAAAAATTTATTTTAATTTTATGTGTTAATTTTTCAATTCGTCCCATTTTGTTACCATACGGCTAAACTAGGTTGCCTAGTGTCATGTGATAATGAAATGTAGAACAATGATCCTTTTCTGCTTCGTCTGTGTTTACATGCATGGGAACTGTTACAGTGTTAAATGTGCACGGGGTGCACACCTAAGGCATGCTGTCCAATACCAGGCCTAAGGGTGCTGGCAGTCATGCCAACGATGGGATAAATTAGCAGCGCAGATTTATGCGGCT
>NW_011500001.1:0-10000 GCF_000495115.2 Populus euphratica | reverse complement strand
TTTATAATTATTAATATAAATAATTTTTAATTTATTTAATTAAATACATATATGAACTTTTTAATTTATTATTAAATTTATTTTTTTAAAAAAAAAAGTCGAGAAGACTAGGGTTTTATTTTTGGTGGAAAAAGAGTACTCGATGGACGGCTAACCGTGGTTGCAATGGCAAAACAGATGAGAAATAATTGAAACTGGAAAGGAATGAAAGGTCCTATCAAATGTAGAAAAAAGTCCAAATCAAATTATGAAAGCAAACACCGGTGCTCCATCCATGTCTTCCACTACATGAAAGAGAAAAGATTGGTCAGTTCCTCTGTGACATGAGAGGAAAGCGTACAAGATCTACCCGCCAATCATGCATGCCAATGTTTCCTTCCTTCTACATGGATTTTTGACCTCTTCTAGGAGATTACTACACGCCATGTCCCCACGATATCACGAGACTTGTGACATGTACGTTATCATACATTTATAAAAAATATTATATGAAAAAAATTGTTGTAATTCACAAATTTTAAAAAAAATTATAAAATTAAATTTTTAATTAGATTAATATTTAAAAATAAAATAAACAAGATTTTATTGAAAAATTTATAACAAAAAAAATAAAAAGAAAACAACTATGCAGATAAATAGTATAGTAATTTATAGTGTTTCATAAGAAAATTTATAATTGTAATTCTCAACCAACTCAATATTAAAAATAATAAAATAAATAAAAATAATATTTTAAAAAATCATAACAACAAAATTATATGAGGAACACTGTAGCAATCTACGGAGTTTTAAAGAAAAAACTACAAAGCTAAATTCTTAATTAGCTAAATATAAAAAAATAAAAAAAAATAATTTTAAAAAAACAAAAAAAAATCATAAAAAATAAAAGAACCACGTGGGGAAATACTATAGCAATTCACAATATTTAAAAAAAAACTTACAAAGCTAAGTTTTTAACAGCTCTATATTAAAAAAATAAAATAAATAAAAATGAAAAAAAAACATGAAAAATTGAAAAAAAATAAAAGAAGATAATTTTAGAAAAAAAACATGTGAGGGGATTTAAAGCTGAATTCTCAACTAGCTCAATATTTAAAAAAATCGATAAAGATAATTGTGAAAAAAACATGTGGAGAAACACTGTAACAAAACAAAAACCATATGGAGAAACATTGTAACAATTTATAGTGTTTTAAATAAAAAAAACTACAAAACAAAATTAACAAAGATTATTTTGGAAAAAAAGTAAAAAATTTCTAGAAAAAAACCATGTAGGGAACATTGTAGTAATTTATAATGGTTTTTTAAAAAAACTAAAAAATAAAATTTTTAACCAGTTTAATATTTAATAAAATTAATAAAAGTAATTTTTTAAAAAAAATATATAAAGCCCAAAAGAGGAAAAGAAACGAAAAAAATGTGGGGGGAAAATACAAAACCAAAAAAATAAAAAAAAATATTACATAAAGAAAGCTACAATAATTTCCCATACTCTTAAAGTATTGTTAATAAGTGTATGTTAAATGTGGTTTTTATTGTTTTTAAAATTATTTTTTTATTATTAAAAAATTATTTTTAATATTAGAGTATCAAAATAATTTAAAAATTAAAAATTAAAAAAAATTATTTTTTTAAAAAAACACTGTAAAACACAAAAACGAACATAAACTACAATACTTTATAGGAATAAGTGGTCGTCGTTTTATGAACCGTCAAGATCAAAACGGGGATCTTTCTAGAAAATTGGAGACCAACGCCATATTCCAGAAAAGAAGTCACATGAGCTGCTTCCGCGAGTGAAATGTTTAAATGAATACGTAACTTTGTTTTTAGTCACCTTGAAAAATATTTTTTTTTAAAAATAAATTTTTTAAAAATAAATTATTTTTTAATATCTGATAATGTTAAAAAAAAATTGAAAAATAATTTGTAGTTTTAGTTATATCATGAAAAATAAACTGGAAAATAATTTATTCATATTTTATTTTTCTCAAGTTTATTAAAATAATAATGAACAAATTGTACAAATTAAATAGTTGAATGAGAATAAAATTGAAAAAAATATAATTAGAGATCAAATCTAAAAAATTAAAAAAATAAAAGATGAAGAAATTAAAATAATAATAATCAACATTTCATAAATTATTTCAAATAAAATAAATAACAATCAAAAGAATGAGATCAAATTTGATAGATATAAAATTTCAATAAAAAAATGACAAGTAAAAAGCAAATAGCAATTATAAAAATAAAGATCAAAGTTAATATAAAAATTAAATTTTAAGAGATAAAATTAAAAAATAAATATTCAAAACAATATATATATATATAAAAAAAATTTAAAGATCAAATTTGATATAATCAGCAAATAATGATATTTTTAAATTTTTCATAATTTCTAGAAAATGTTTTTTACTCAAATGTTTTAGGAAAATATTTTCCTGAAAACCAAGTTAAAATTTTTTTCATTGAAAAATATTTTTTGTTGATCAAATTTTTTAATAGTAAGCAAATACAAAATAGTTTAAAAAGTAATTTTTCAGAAATCACTTTTCAGAAAAAAAAAAACACGATAAAAAAAAAATATTTTCTTGAAAATCAAGTCAAATTTTTTTGATTAAAAAATACTTTTCATTGATTAAAAAAAATTTCATTAATCAGAAAATATTTTTTATTGATTAGAAACTATTTTCTATTAACTAATTTTTTTAATAATAAATAAATTTTAAAAATTTTAAAAAATAATTTTTCAAAAAATACTACCCAAAAACAAAAATTACCTCAATGTTTAAATAGTTTAATGAGACGTAAAGTTCAAAACTTTATAACTCCGTTTTTCTGAAGGTGATAGCCTCATTAGTCAATGAATCATTCATTACGTAGAAGTCACCACTTAGTGGTCTACATGATGACTGTTCGTGATCTCTCTCTCTCTTTCTTGTGCTCCGTTGAAATTCTTGTACCAATATCAGTATAATAAGATTAACTCGGTATTGGTATCTGTGATGGTGATGTTTTTTGTTTTAAATTAATTTATTTTTATTTTAAATTAAATTTTTTAGATAGTTCTAAATCGTTTTAATGGGCTGAAATTAAAATTAAAATATATATTATTTTAATATATATTTAAAATAAAAAATATTTTAAAATTCAATTACTAATAAAAAAAAACAAACCCTATCCATAAACTGAACAATATGATGTTAAAAGATTGTAGTACATTCCTAGCCAATTCTAATATTCGGGCAAAGCCTAGGTGAATGAACAAACAAAGGATAGCCTAGGTGGTCAATGCAACCGAGGGAGAACTTCTTCGATTTTTTTTTTTTTTATCAAATTAGCACGGTAAATTTAAAGAATTAAGAGAATGATACTATTTACAAATAATTTAGTAAAATAATATAATTTAATATAGTTGTGTTTTTTAAGCACGACATTTAAAAGCATGATACTTAAAAATATTATGCTTCACAAATATTATACTAGTTAAAATTTAAACAAATTAAACATCAACAACTCATAAACACTCCCTCTTTTTCTAAAAAAAACCACGGTCTCTCTCTCACGTGTCTTTTAAAAAACTCATTAATTACTTAGATTTTGCCATTAAAACAGTTAAATAGAATTCATCATGATATTTAAGCATCATTTTGGTGTTTTTGTATTGAAAACTCCTTGTCCATTTTGCTACCATCACCATTGTTACCGCTACCCCAACCATTCTTGTAGTTCTATAAGTAAGGTAAACATACTATATTGTTTTTATTTTGTATTTGGTTTGGTTGAAATCAAATAATTGTTGAGGTTAAATTTAGGGTTTATGATGAATTTAAGATTTATTGAATAAATGATAAATTAGTTAGAAAATATATTTAATTAGAATTTGTTTGATATAGTTGAACATGAAAATAAGTTGAATTAATTATTTGTTGCTTTTAATTTAGATTAAATTGGTTTATATTGTTGCAATAGGCTAATAATGTAGTTAAATACGCCCATATGCACATGCAGAATTATGATGAATTACATGTTTCATTTAATTATTGATAAGTTAAAGAATTTAGTATTTTCTTTGAATTAAATTAATTTGTTATAAATTTGTGTTTGATTTAATGCAATTCAGCATGAAAAATATCAATTGATAATGTATTATGAATGTTAAGTTTGCTTTAACTTTAAATTTTGAGAATTTGATTGAATTTGCTATGAATTTTGCCAATCATGGTTGATGTAATGCAATTTAGTTAAAATTATGTTAAATTAACTACAATCTGATTTTTTTTATAGAATGTTTAATAATATATTTATGTTATGTCATTACGATAGCAATATTGTTTCTGAAGTAAATAGTAGTATCACTTACAATGACGAAAACAGCTTGTTGTTAATTGATAATTTAGGCATGTCGTATGTAGAAATGAAAAAAACTATTTTTTATGGACTTATGGTGGAATTATAATGATATTGATGTTGGAATAATTTGAAGGTGTCAAATTGAATACCAATATTATCTTGTATTGATTTTGTATGATGGTAGTTTAAGACAATAATCGATTCTTTCATTCAAAATGGTTTGAGCATGGCGATTATGTAAATAGTCGACTGAAATATGTTATTGTCCAAACTTTTGCTGGTTTTACAGATTCAGTTGGTAAAGGGAAAAATAGTTTATTATCGGATGATTTGCTACAAATTATAGATGGTAGTATGTTTGACAATCCTTCTGCTAATTAATATAGATTTGACTATTATGAGCCTAATGAAAATGAAGATGATGTTGATAATCAAATTATTCCTTCTATTCCTGAATTTAAAGATGCTTCTAGATCTAGTTTTGTTGTTTACATGATTGGGCACTTTGTCATATAAATATGGCAGGAGGGTCTAATTTAGAAGTTGATCAAATATTTGATAGTGAAAATGAATTGGTTAATATTGTTAAACGGTAGCACATTGCACACTCGATTGAATACTGGGTCCAACGGTTGAACTCAATATTTGTTCAATTACAATAAGTGAAAGCACCATAATATAAATGATATTTACATAGGAAATTTCATAAAATATCAAATTCATTCATCGTGTTGAGGTGTTGGCTACCTTTCAGAACAAGGATTTCAAATGATATTCATCTCTTATGAAGAGTGAAAAAAACACAAGAAACTCTAACAAGTTTTATCATTTTTATAGCGATCACAACCACACATTGAGGAATGCCATGCCTTAAGAAAAAAAAAATAATAATTGATCTCTAGAGTATATCTCTAATAATTTATGAAGAAAAGAATGCAACATGAACAAATAAGAAAAATTTATTGTGATGAACTACATGAAATAAAGAGCTTTTCAAAAATTATATCTCTATTATATTTTGAAGTTTTGAATAAAAGAAGTAATGTTTCTCTAAATGCATATACATATATCTAATAAAAAATCTTCATAATAAGATCTCATATCCTTAACAAAAAAATATTTATAAATGAAAATTCCATGTCTATATGAAATTTTTATGTCTTTAAATGAGTTTTAGTGTCTCCAAACACATCTTTAATTTCTCTAACAAAAATTCTCCATGCAATATGGACATTGCAATCTCCACATGTTTATATAATAACTCCTTATACATTATTTTAACAATGTTTTTTTAATTGATCATAAAGCATTCTCTTTTTAAGAAATAATACACTTTATTGTAAGAGGAATAAACAAATTGATCAAACCCTTATCTCTCTTAAAAAAAAAACTCATTTTTTTTTTATATAGGTATGGTCACAAAAGGCTACGTTTTAGATATTAAGTATTTTCTTTTCTTGTTTTTGTTGGTCAAAGTCTTTTAAACATGTTTGTTTAAAATAATTAGGGAAAGAATTTGTAATATAATTAAAAGAAATCAATCAACTTGGTTGGTCTATCATTTGGTTAGGCTTTCACTAAACCAAATCGGTCACGGGCCTATATTTAACCACCACCTTAACTTGCCAGTCACAAACTCGCCCAATCTTATCTTAGCACACACCTTCATGTATTTTTTTTTTTTTTTAAAAGTCATGACACACTTTTTTCCAGTACGATTTCTATGCAAAACAAAAGTCATTTTCTATGTTAATTGCAACATTACTCTTGTTACCATCTCTAACGTGCTAACTTGTCTCTTGTCTTCTAGATCTATTCTTTCATGACTGAACAATATCTTTATTAATGAAATAGCAATGACATTACCAATATGAGCATATAATAATAGTATATCATCTAACTTTTTTTTCTTCTATGAGATAAGCTTAAAGACCGGGTGTATAAATACACGTTATCACTAGTAAGCAAAGGTAGATCTATTCTTAGCTATTAAGATCAAGTTTTATGTCTTAGACCTATTAGTTTGCTAGAAAGTAGTTTTTTTGAAAAGTGAATTCCTAAAAAGTGAATTTTTTTTTTATATTTGGTAGTGTTATGAAAAAATAAGTTGGAAAACACTTTCCAGTGTTTGGTTGTACCATGGATAATGACCTAAAAAATAAATTATTAATGTTTTTTTAATTTTCAAGTTTATTAAAATAATGAGGAACAAATCATAAAAATTAAAAAGTTAAATGAGAATAAAATTTAAAAAAATCTAGTTTTATAAAATATCTCAAATAAAATAAATAACAATCAAAATAATAGAGATCAAATCTAACAGGTAAAAAAAATTAAAAAAGATGAAATTAAAATAATAATAATTACAATTTCATAAACTATTTTAAATAAAATAAATAACAATTAAAAGAATGAGGACCAAATTTGATAGATAAAAAATTTAAATTAAAAAAAATAATAAAATAAAAGTAAATAACAATCATAAAAATGAAGATCAAAGTTAATATAAAAATCAAATTAAATCAAACTATAAGGGATAAAAGCGAAAAAAAAAATTCAAAATAAAATATATAACAATCAAAAGTTTGAAAATTAAATTCGATATAATGAGCAATTAATATGATATTTTTAAAATTTTCACAACTTCTGGAAAATATTTTCCGCCTACAATAAAAGAAAAAAACTTTACTGGAAATCAAGCCAAATTTTTCTCTGACTGGAAAGTATTTTTTGTTAACTAGTTTTTCTAATGGCAAACAAACACAATAAAATTTAAAAAATTATTTTTTATAAATTAAATGGGTTTTAAATTCCATACACAACATTAAAAATCTCGATCATACAAGTTTCATATATAAACTACACATAGATACATACTTCCTGTAATTTTATTTTATTTTTCTCTTCTTATATATTATTATCTCCTTTAATATTTACTAACTTAATTATTGAAAAGTCCACCATTCCGATAAAGAATTGTTTTTTCAAGAATAACTCATGTAAAAGAAAACAAATCTAAATTTAAGTCCATCACTCCATAAATCAATCCTTTACATTACCGTTCAAAAGAAAACAAGAGAAACTCGATTCTTTATTTACTAGAATTCCAGGAAAGTTCCATAAAATTTCATAAAGAAAAAGAGAAACGTGTTCAATCAATCCTTGAGCTGCCTTCCTCTCAATCAATGGGGACCCAAATGTCGTTTATGGGCATCCACTTTTCTTTTTCGAAGGGACCCTCTTGGTAAATTACAACACAACAGGGCTAAAATGTTTGAAAGAGCACCCAGTGATCATCTGAAATTTCCGATTGATTTCTCAAAGGGCCACCAATAATCTTAACCCATGTTCAAGACATGGAATCTCTAGGCCTTCAATGATAACCCCCACGATATTTAACTTGATAGCTTGTTTATTTTATAATAAATTTTAAAAAATAGTAGATTCTCGAGTTGCATAAGTGCATCATCTGTTGTTTATTTCACAGTAAATTTATTCAAAGTCAAAGTCATTGCAAATATATAGATTTGTTAGGCTAAAATGTTTTTTCCCACAATTTGATTAGTCCAGTTTTGATAGCAAATAGATCTTTTACTGTATTAATATTGTCTATAATGATTTTATTGAAACATTATGCTAATTGCTACAATTACTTTTATTTTTATTATTTTTTTGTGTATAAATAAAAATATTTAAAAATCAAATATCCATGAATGAATGATGTATATTGATCCAAATTTTAAAGAGTGTATACTATGATATTAAAAACCTAAATTATTTCCTTGCTAGCTCAAAACATATTAATTTTATCAACTAAAACATGCTCGTTCATCAATTGATATTGGTCAAAATGAATTAAAAAAAATTATGATAGAAAAACAATAATTATATATTATATTCTCAATGTATATTCAATTTAAAGAAATATTATAAAATTGCATTTTGTTTGTAAAGTGTTTATTTGGAAAACAATAGAGGTTTAAACAACACATAATTCAACTACATAATAACAATAATAAATAGTAATTTATAACCTGGATATTTTTTTATTATATTTTTTAAAAATTAATCACTCAATTGCATAGGATCCACATGTAAACTTATTTGTTTTAATTTTCAAGTTTATTAAAATAATGAGGAACAAATCATAAAAATTAAAAAGTTAAATGAGAATAAAATTTAAAAAAATCTAGTTTTATAAAATATCTCAAATAAAATAAATAACAATCAAAATAATAGAGATCAAATCTAACAGGTAAAAAAAATTAAAAAAGATGAAATTAAAATAATAATAATTACAATTTCATAAACTATTTTAAATAAAATAAATAACAATTAAAAGAATGAGGACCAAATTTGATAGATAAAAAATTTAAATTAAAAAAAATAATAAAATAAAAGTAAATAACAATCATAAAAATGAAGATCAAAGTTAATATAAAAATCAAATTAAATCAAACTATAAGGGATAAAAGCGAAAAAAAAAATTCAAAATAAAATATATAACAATCAAAAGTTTGAAAATTAAATTCGATATAATGAGCAATTAATATGATATTTTTAAAATTTTCACAACTTCTGGAAAATATTTTCCGCCTACAATAAAAGAAAAAAACTTTACTGGAAATCAAGCCAAATTTTTCTCTGACTGGAAAGTATTTTTTGTTAACTAGTTTTTCTAATGGCAAACAAACACAATAAAATTTAAAAAATTATTTTTTATAAATTAAATGGGTTTTAAATTCCATACACAACATTAAAAATCTCGATCATACAAGTTTCATATATAAACTACACATAGATACATACTTCCTGTAATTTTATTTTATTTTTCTCTTCTTATATATTATTATCTCCTTTAATATTTACTAACTTAATTATTGAAAAGTCCACCATTCCGATAAAGAATTGTTTTTTCAAGAATAACTCATGTAAAAGAAAACAAATCTAAATTTAAGTCCATCACTCCATAAATCAATCCTTTACATTACCGTTCAAAAGAAAACAAGAGAAACTCGATTCTTTATTTACTAGAATTCCAGGAAAGTTCCATAAAATTTCATAAAGAAAAAGAGAAACGTGTTCAATCAGTCCTTGAGCTGCCTTCCTCTCAATCAATGGGGACCCAAATGTCGTTTATGGGCATCCACTTTTCTTTTTCGAAGGGACCCTCTTGGTAAATTACAACACAACAGGGCTAAAATGTTTGAAAGAGCACCCAGTGATCATCTGAAATTTCTGATTGATTTCTCAAAGGGCCACCAATAATCTTAACACATGTTCAAGACATGGAATCTCTAGGCCTTCAATGATAACCCCCACGATATTTAACTTGATAGCTTGTTTATTTTATAATAAATTTTAAAAAATAGTAGATTCTCGAGTTGCATAAGTGCATCATCTGTTGTTTATTTCACAGTAAATTTATTCAAAGTCAAAGTCATTGCAAATATATAGATTTGTTAGGCTAAAATGTTTTTTCCCACAATTTGATTAGTCCAGTTTTGATAGCAAATAGATCTTTTACTGTATTAATATTGTCTATAATGATTTTATTGAAACATTATGCTAATTGCTACAATTACTTTTATTTTTATTATTTTTTTGTGTATAAATAAAAATATTTAAAAATCAAATATCCATGAAT
>NW_011501306.1:41926-47855 GCF_000495115.2 Populus euphratica | reverse complement strand
AGTGCAAAATGATGATATAAAACCATGATAAAAATGCACTTTTAAGTACTAATCACATAATATATGACATGAGGTTTCTTGTCTTTTCTTTGCCCTAAAACAGCCCCAACCGCAAAATCACTAGCATCACACATCAGTTCAAATGGTAAAGACCAATCAGGAGCTTGTATGATTGGTGCAGTTGTCAACAACCCTTTAAGCTTTTCAAAAGCTTCTTGACATTTTGATGTCCAATCAAATGGGACATCTTGTGACAACAAGTTACACAATGGTTTGGCAATGGTACTAAAAGAATGAATGAATCTTCGATAAAAACCAACATGTCCTAAAAAGGATCTCACATCTTTCACAGTCTTAGGGGTAGTTAATTTTTGAATGACTTCCACTTTTGACTTATCTACCTCTATCCCTTTTGAAGAGACAATGTGACCTAAAACAATGCTATGTGTCACCATAAAATGACAATTCTCCCAATTGAGTACAAGATTGCTCTCTTCACACATTTCAAGAACTTTTTCTTGATTCATTAGACACAACTCATAAGAATCCCCATAAACTGAAAAATCATCCATGAAAACTTCCAAAAACGTTTCCACCATGTCACTAAAGATACTCATCATACACCTTTGAAAAGTGGCTGGTGCATTACACAAACCAAATGGCATTCTTCTATAAGCATAAGTACTAAAAGGACAAGTGAAAGTGGTTTTTTCTTGGTCTTCTAAAGAAATCTCAATTTGGTTGTAACCTGAGTATCCATCCAGAAAACAATAGAAAGCTCTTCCAGCTACTCTTTCAAGCACTTGGTCTAAAAATGGAAGCGGAAAATGGTCCTTCCTAGTCACCATGTTCAATTTACGATAATCAATGCACATACGCCATCCAGTTTGGATTCTAGTTGGTACCAGCTCATTATTTTCATTCTTCACTAGAAATGCATACTTAAGATCACTCGGTAAAGGCTTCCTTTCTAGTTTATCAAGCTGGACAAGAGATTCCTCAACTTTCACTTGGGGTGAAATCAAAGGCTCAAATGATGGGGTCCATTGACCTATTGACATAATAGGCATTGGATCTAGATAAGTCTCGAGTTCTTTTACTTCCTCATCAACACATTCCAAAGAACAAAATCTTTCATCATGAATTAAAGTTCTCTCCAATGGATCCTTGATCCACACTCTCTCAAAGTGTTCTTGACAAACTGTTTGGATGAAATCTACCTCTCTAATGTCCTCATGTTCCCCGATTTGTTTGGAGACATTGAATATGTTCATCTCCACAGTCACATTCCCAAAAGATAATTTCATCACCCCATTCCTACAGTTAATTAAGGCATTAGATGTAGCTAGGAAAGGTCTCCCTAAGATGACTGGGATGGGGGCATTAGAACCTTGAATTGGTGCGGTGTCTAACACTACAAAATCAACAGGAAAGTAGAATTTATCTACTTGGACCAACACATCCTCAACGATACCCCTAGGAATCTTGATTGACCTATCAGCTAATTGAAGGGTGATTCGAGTAGGGTTGATTTCTCCTAAACCTAATTGTTCGTAAACAGTGTAGGGTATTAAATTCACACTTGCTCCTAAATCCAACAAAGCTTGATCTATCTTATGACTTCCAATAATGCATGAAATGGTAGGACAATCAGGATCTTTGTATTTGGGAGGGGTCTTAAACTGGATGATGGCACTAGCATGTTCAGTCAGAAAAGCTCTTTCTTTCACATTCAATCTCCTTTTGATTGTGCATAAATCCTTAAGAAACTTTGCATAAGATGGAACTTGTTTAATTGTATCAAGGAGTGGAATATTGACTTTCACTTGTTTGAACAATTCATAGATTTCTGAGTTCATAAGATCTTGTTTAGGTTTCCCTAACCTTTGTGGAAATGGTGCTCTAGGAACAAATTCTAAATCACTCATTTTGACTCCAATTTTTCTTGAATCATCTCCTTTTTCACTCATCTCTTTCTCATTTATCTCACCTTCTTTGTCACTCAAACTCTCATTTGTCACTTGTGTTTTGATTCCCTCTTCATTTTCCCTAGATTTCTCCTCTACAATACCTTTAGGTATCCTAAAACCTACACCTTTGTCAACAATCTTTCCACTTCTAAGGGTAGTGATGGCTTGGACTTTTCATGGTTTGAAGGTTCACTAGGTGAGGATTCACTCATGTGTACCTGACCTCTAGGATTGGGCATTGGTTGAGCTGGGATTTTTCCCTTCTCTTGAATGCTTAGTGATTGAGTCAACTTAGTTGACTTCGAATGTCATCTAAGGTCCTATTGGTCTGGTCTTGGAATTTGTAAACTTGGTTGTTGATTCCTCCTTGCGTTTGCATGAATTGTTGAAGAGTATCCTCTAAGGATCTCTTATGAGGTGGTTGGTATGTGTTATGTGTGGGAGCATGAAATGGTTGGGGTGGAGGTTGAAATGTTTAAGGTATTGAAGAGCCCTCATTTCTCCATCCAAAATTTGGGTGGTTCCTCCATCCAGGATTATAGGTCTCAGAGTAGGGATTGCCTACTTGGTTTGGAAATGGCTTTCTAACATTACTTGAATCAGAAGTTTGGCCATATAGCACTTCTTTGAAGGCTGGAATGGTAGGACACTCAGTTGTCCTATGCCCTTTGCTCTCACAAACAACACAACTTTCCTCTTGTTGTTCACTTATGACATGCACTTTTTTAATCTCAAGAGACTCTACTTTCCTAGCCAATGAGGCTAATCTAGCATTGAGGTCATCAGTCTCTTTCAATTGAAACTTCCCACTTGAATGAGAAATGGTGTTTCTAGACTCAACATGAATTGGGAAAGAAGTCTCCCATTGCTTTGTGTTTTCAGCCAATTGATCAAAAAAATCAAAGGCCTCACTTGGTTCTTTGTCATAAAACTCACCATTACACATGGTTGACACTAGCTTTTTAAAATCTGCAGTAAGAGAGTCATAAAAGAAACTCACTAACCTCCACATCTCAAAACCATGATGAGGGCATGCATTTAACAAGTCTTTGAACCTTTCCCAAGCTTGGTGAAATGACTCATTTGGACTACAAGAAAAATTCATCATTTGACGTTGTAAAGCTGTTGTCCTACGAGTGGGGAAGTATTTTTTCAAAAATTCAGCTTGCATTTCTCTCCATGTACCTATAGACCTTGGACGCAAGGAGTTTAGCCAAAGCTTGGCTTTATCCTTTAGAGAGAATGGGAACAATTTAAGCCGAATGGTTTCCTCTATGCATGTTCTATCAATAAAAGTATTACATACCTCTTCAAAGTTTTTAATATGTATGGATTTTCAGAATCCATACCATGAAATGTGGGAAGAAGTTGAATCATGCCCGATTTCAAATTGAAAGCTTGTTGGTTAAGAGGTAAGATAATACACGAAGGTGTACTTTGTCTAGCCGGGTGAAGATACTCTCTAAGAGTTCGAAAATTAGGTTGATCATTGAATTGTGGAGGTCCATTACCTTGAACACTCCCTTCACCCTCTACATCTTCAACATTAGCCATGATAAAATAATAATAATAATAATAATAATAATAATAATAATAATAATATAACAATTATATGAATATGAAAAGAAAGGAAAGAAAAAAAATGCAAATAAAAGTAATAGCTCAAAAATAAAAATACAACAAATTAAGAAATTCACTCTCCAACTAATAAGCACTATTAACAACAATAAACATTAAAAGATAATTATAACAAGCTTGAATAAAAAGGCGGTAATACCGGCCAAGCACTTTAGACAATAAATAAAAGAAAAATAACAACAATAAACATTAAAAGATAATTATAACAAGCTTGAATAAAAAGGCGGTAATACCGGTCAAGCACTTCAAACAATAAATATAATAAAAATAATCATAACAAAACAAAAAAATAAAATGAAATAAACAAGAGGCGGTAATACCGACCAAGAACTTTAGACAATAAATATAAGAAAAATAACAACAATAAACATTAAAAGATAATTATAACAAGCTTGAATAAAAAGACGGTAATACCGGCCAAGCACTTCAAACAATAAATAAAAACAATATCAACAAAATAAAATGAAATAAATAAGAAAAATATTAGAAACTAATAAGAATAGACAATAAAAGAACAATGGTTGAACCAACCAAAATCCAACAATTAATAGTCCAGTCAACAGTCCAATATCCGAAATGTTAAGGTCAATTTTTTTTTAGGCGGTAAAACCAGCCAATTGAATTTTTTTTATATGATTTTTTTTTAGTTTTCCAATAATCAAATCTAAATTTGTTACCTTTGCTTGCTAGCTCCCCGGTAACGGCGCCAAAATTGCTTGACCGCTTTTTATGATCTACTTGTTTTAACTCGCAAGTGCATGAGTGTGCGATGTAGCAATTAACTCGGTAAGATCGAGGTCATATCCAGAGAGAGATAGATCTGGAAATTAAGCTAAGTAACAAAAAAAAATCAAGAGAAATTAAATTAACAATAACTTGGTTGAAAATAATTGATGGATTTGTTTTTAAAGATAAAAAAAAAATATAAATAGATTTTAAATGACAAGAAAAAGTAAGTCTTGGTCCAAATCAATTTTATTGGTGATGTATTGGTGATTTCTTCAACATATATAAGATAACTCAACCTAATATCAATGATGATGATATTAATCGGAAGATATTACAATGAAGATTAGAAAGATGAAGATTGATTATTGCTTAAGAATGAACAAGTACTTTCATATTAAGTAAGACATTGAATCAAACAATCTCTATACCAAAAATAAAGTTTGTACATAAAAATTCAAGATTATAACATTACCTAAATGATTTCTAAAATTTCTTTACAATAATAAATCATTCATGAAGAAAATAAGAAGATAAACATTAAGATTCATTCATATCCTAAAGAACTCACCTCAATCACCATTATCCTTGATTTGGATCCAAGAAAGAGTTTAGCCAACCATGATTATATATAAGAACACTTCAATAAACATGAAAGAACTTGAATCCAACTGAAATAATAAGTTTTACAAACTAAAGAACCGAAATCTATAAAGAAGAACACAATACAATTTCAGAAAAAATTCGGACACAAATCTGACTCTAACTTTGGACAGCAATAACCCTCTTAGAAGCTTTTTTTTTCGAGAAGTCTATTAGAGACATATTTATAGGAAATTCTGTCACCTTTCCAGATCATTAAAGAACAGATCATTTCGACACCTGAGTCAAAAGTTATGGGCAAAACACTGAAAGGTGTTCTGAAAAATCAAATCAAGACAGCTTTACAACTACTTTGGTGCACGTTTTTCTTCCTCATTTATGAGGTGTCTCCTTCTTCTTTTTTACCCAAAATAATGTTAAAATATCCCCTCTAGCTTTCCATCCATGTGCTTGCCTTCTTGGATCAATGGATTACCCAAAATAAATCAATTGTTATTTGTTGTGTGGACATGTAAGATCATGGATTGTGTTTGGGTTGATTTGAAGGTTGATTTGGGGCTGATTTTGGGCTGAATTTGAGCAAATGTACTTATTATTTGGGCTAAGATTGACATTGAAACCTTGAGTGTTTAATGGTTGAAGTTTGCACACAACATAAGGCAAGTTTGGGTTTGAAATAAATCATATGATATTCTTTTCTAGAATTGGAATAGAATTGATTTTTGGGACAAATTTGGAGCAGTTATTTGAACTAAGATTTGCTTCAATCTTCAACTAAATGTCTCTTCAATTCTTTGTTCTGAATTCCGACGTTGAATTTTCTGAATTAATTCATTTTCTTTATTATTATTATTATCATCTTCTTCTTCTTCTCCTTCTTTTTCTTTATTATTATTATTATTATTATTATTATTATTACTATTACTATTACTATTATTATTATTATTATTATTATTATTATTATTATTATTATTGTTGTTGTTGTTGTTGTT
>NW_011501306.1:32973-37144 GCF_000495115.2 Populus euphratica | reverse complement strand
TTGGATTGCACCGACATCTCTTTTCTAAATTTGACCATCTCTTTGCCTTTGCAATTTAAGTTCTTAAAGTCATCAATCAATATTTTCATTTATGTAATAGGCCTGCATTTAAAACGAACATTTAAAATAAATTAAAGGTATCTTATATTATTAGATATATTATTATAAAACATGCTTTAGTTAAGGAGTTATTCATACTTCAAGTGCAAAATAATGATATAAAATCATGATAAAAATGCACTTTTAAGTACTAATCACTAAGTTTATTATGTCAAGGTGAAAAGGTTACACTAATGGTGTAAGAATAAGTATAGTGTAAAACATCAATTATTATAAAAACAACCAAATAAAAACAATAAATACATATGTAAAATAAGAGACTCTCAATATGGACTTTAATGTTTGATACTAACATGTTTTGTATTGGTTATCTTGTTCACTCTTTAATACTTTGCTTGTTAAATGACTAATCTTGATTTATATTGTATAACATTTGGTACAACAAATGCTTGGCACTTTCATAGCCCATACTGTATGGTATAACCGACACCTGAGCTATGAAAGGAACTTGTTTGTTGTTAACATAAGTTATAATCATGAATGCTTGACGAGATTTACAAGTATTAGCATTAATCAAATAAGATGACTAATGTAATCATGTTAACAATCTATAATATGATTGGAACCTCCTTTATGTGTGGTTTCCAATTGAATAATAAGAGTTTATACTATACTTGTTTAGCATACCATTAGTGGATCCTCTAACCCTGACATTTGTTATTATCATTGTTTAATCCTTACATTAATATTTCATCTCAAAGTTCTCACCTTCTCCTTCTTTTTCTTTATTCTTATTATTGTTATTATTGTTATTGTTATTATTGTTATTGTTATTATTGTTATTATTATTATTATTGTTGTTGTTATTGTTATTGTTGTTGTTGTTGTCGTTGTTGTTATTTTTATTATTGTCATCTATAATTTATACATTTAACCGCCTTGTGGTTCGACCTCAGTCTTGCCAAGTTATTTATTACTTCAACACTCCTACACTTGGGAGAAGACATCAATCTTTTAGTCGTGTCAATAAGATTGTTTACTAGGATGAGTCTCAAGTGTCACTTTAACAAAAGAACTCTTTGACTCTACGATCTTAGTAACAATGATTTTGTAAATAGAAAACACAGTTGGTAATTTTTTTTACGTATCAACTACTACCCCTTCCCCCCAACCAAAACAAAGCATTATCCTCAATGTCCTAAAGTAGAAAGATAGAGTATAGAAGAGATCACTTGAAACAATGAACACTGATAAACCTGAAACACACTTAAACAAATATAAAAAATAAAAATAATAAAATACAAGGTTTCACAAATGAAGACTCAAATCCAATCTAAGCTTTTTACGGCTTTTCTTAGTTGATAAATTTATTATGCGACTCATGGAGAGATCAATTATAAGAGTGAAAGATTATAGTTGGTCAATTAATTGTTCAACAGTAGCAGTAGAGATTATAATTTGTCGTGCTGAAGATGTTAGGAATTCCTGTTCCACAACATGATCAAGAAAAGACAACAACTTATCATAAAAACCATTAACATTTAACAAACCTATGGGTTTATAGTGAATGTGAAGTTGGACCCAAAAGAAAATATGAAAGATCTCTTTCAATGTGCTCAGACCACCTAGCAAGGCAATGAAGGCATCAACATGTTTAAATATTGTATCCATTCGATTAGACATTATGGAGACTTCTAGTTCCTTTCCAATTGTTGTTCCAATAATATCCCCATTTGCTAAAACTTTGGAGACAACCCCCAAAACTTGACTACCTCCTAAAAATGCAGTGACATAACTAAAAAGTTGATGTCTTCTTCCAAGTACTGGAGTATCAAGTAATAAATAACCCGGCAAGACTAGGGTCCAACCATAGAGAGGTTAATTGTATAAATTCTAAACAATAATAATAATAATAATAATAATAACAAAGAAGAAAAAGTTAATGGGAACTTTGAGATAGAAGATCAATGTAATGATTAAACAATGATAACAATAAATGTCAAGGTTAGAGGATACACTAATAGTATTTCAAACAAGTATAATATAAACTCTTGTTACTCAAATGGAAACCACACACAAAGGAGGTACTAATCAGATTATAAATTGTTAACATGATTATATTAGTTATCTTATTCGAATAATGTTAATACTTGTAAATGTTGTCAGACATTCATGATTATAACTTATGTTAACAACAAATTAAGTTCTTTTTATAGCACAAGTTTTGGTTATACCATATGGTTTGTGCTATGAAAGTGGGAAGTATTTGTTGTACCTAAGTGTTATACTATATAAATCTAGATTAGTCATTTAACAAGCAAAGTATTAAAGAGTGAACACGATAACAAATACAAAATATGTTAATATCAAACATTAAAGTTTATGTTAAGTTTACACTATACTTATTCTTACACTATTAGTGTAACCTTTTTACCTTAACATAATAAACTTAGCTAAACATAATGAAAGAGAAAAACATAAATAAACAAGATAAGAACATAAATAAGATACCTAAATAAAGGAAAGGAAATGAAAGGCATAAACAAGATATTAATGAAAATAAAACTTAAGCATTACAAAAATACAAAGAGAGAAGCAAGAGTATGATCTTGATCTGGAAACCAAGATGCCTAAATGTATAGCAAATACCTCCTTTTATAGGCCAAAATTGAAAACTATTGATTTGATAACTAATTGATGAATGGGTGGCCAACTCTTGACTTGATGACAACTCTTATTTTTTCTTGTCTCCTGAAAACGTCATTAATAACATCAGAATTGGAATCACTTGAAAACATAAAAATTCTAGGAAATTATCTTAGCTTTCTAAGAAAAAAAATTAAGTCATTTGGACTTTTAGAACTCCAGATATAAGTCAAACGCTGAACAGTATTTGGGCTATAGGACAAATTCAGACTTTTTTGTTGTTGCTATAATTTGGACTTGAAAATAGCCTTTTTAAAGCTAAACCTCCACATGAAAGTTGTACGCCTATGTCTTACCTTTCCATCCATATAAAGCAGACCTAAATTCGAGATCTACAACTCCAGATATGACCTAATTACTAAATAGTGTTCTGGTTTGGACTGCACCAACATCTCTTTTTTAAAGTTTGGCCATCTCTTTGTCCTTTCAATTTCAATACTTCAACTCATCAATCAATCCTTTCATTTATATGATAGGCCTGCATTTAAGATGAACAGTTACCATAAATTAAAGGTATCTTATATTGTTAGATATGTTATTATAAAACATGCTTTAGTTAAAGAGTTATGAATACTTTAAGTGCAAAATGATGATATAAAACTTTTATAAAAATACACTTTTAAGTATTAATCATACCCCCCCCAACCAGTTTATTACTAGTCCCTAGTAATCAAAGCATTAAAATAGAAAAAAATTTGCAAATTCCACAAAGCAAGGTGTTCATCATTTAACTTCTATTAATCTATCTAGATAAACAAACTCTTATTAAATTTATATATATGCTCAATACCTCTTAAAGAAGATAGTAATACATCTTTTTTTTTGTGCTCAATATATCAACACATACTTATAGGGCTTTACGTGACAGAAAACAAAATTTTTGTTCTAATGTTTAAGGTTAACTTCCTTGTGTTGAGATTTTTTTTCTTTTTTTAAAAAATGTATATACATATAACTTAAAACACAATGCATCTTTAACTTATGTAACGAGCTTTTGACTAATGACTCCTAAACTAGTTGGTCTTAGGGCATTAGGTGTTGAGACACCCCTACGAGCTTAGTAACTCGGGTTACAGATACTGATATGTAGATAGTGTAATGTTTGATTCCCTTAAACTTTTCTCCTCAACCCATGTAACAAGCATTGGGTAAATAACTCCTAAGTCAGTTGACTTTAGGGTATTAGGTGTTAAAACACCCCTTCGGGCTTAATTGCTTATGTTAGGGAGGCTATGAAACCAAACTTATCTACATTTTTACTATCATTATTTTTTCTTTCTTTTTTTGGTTTTTAGTTTTTTCTCAAATTGTATACTATCTTTTTCCCTTAGTTGTTACCTTTAACAAAAGAATATAAATAATGTAATAATCCAATGTGCAACCCACAATCATATGTTAAAGTGTG
>NW_011501306.1:8993-26963 GCF_000495115.2 Populus euphratica | reverse complement strand
TAGTAGTAGTAGTAGTAGTAGTAGTAGTAGTAGTAGTAGTAGTAGTAGTAGTAGTAGTAGTAGTAGTAGTAGTAGTAGTAGTAGTAGTAGTAGTAGTAGTAGTAGTAGTAGTAGTAGTAGTAGTAGTAGTAGTAGTAGTAGTAGTAGTAGTAGTAGTAGTAGTAGTAGTAGTAGTAGTAGTAATAATAATAATAATAAAGAAAGAGAAGAAGAAGAAGATGATGAGAACTTTGAGATGGAATATTAATGTAACGATTAAACAATGATAATAACAAATGTCAAGGTTAGAGGTTCCACTAATGGTATATCAAACAAGTATAGTATAAACTCTTATTATTGAATTGGAAACCACACACAAAGGAGGTTCCAATCAGATTATATATTGTTAACATGATTACATTAGTCATCTTATTCAATTAATGCTAATACTTGTAAATCTCGTCAAGCATTCATGATTATAACTTATGTTAACAACAAATCAAGTTCCTTTCATAGCTCAGGTGTCGGTTATACCATACATTATGGGCTATGAAAGTGCCAAGCATTTGTTGTACCAAGTGTTATACAACATAAATCAAGATTAGTCATTTAACAAGCAAAGTATTAAAGAGTGAACAAGATAGCAAATATAAAACATGTTAGTATCAAACATTAAAGTCCATATTAAGTTTACATTATACTTATTCTTACACCATTAGTGTAACCTTTTCACCTTGACATAATTAACTTAGCTAGACATAATGAAAGAAAGCAAAATAGATAAACAAAATAAGAACATAAAAGTTAACTAAGTAAAGGAAAGGAAATGAAAGGCATAAACTTAATATTAATGAAAACAAAGCATAAAAAATACAAAGAGAGAAAGGAAGAGCATGATCTTGATCTGGAAATCAAGATGCCTAAATGCATGGCAAATGCCTCCTTTTATAGGCCAAAAATGGGAACTATTGATTTGATGACTAATTGATAAGTGGGTGACCAACTTTTGACTTGGTGACAATCCTTATCTTCTCTTGTCTGCCCAAAACGTCATTGATAACGTCAAAATTGGAGCCAGTTGTAAACATGAAAGTTGTAGGCAATTGTCTCAGCTTTCTTGTGTAAAAATTTCAGCTCATTTGGACTTCTAGAACTCCAGATATGGCCAAAATACCGAATAGTGCTCGGGCTGGAAGACAGATTCGGGCTTCTTTGTTGTTGCTACAATTTGGACTTGATAATGGCCTTTTTAGATCTTGGGCTCCATATGAAAGTTGTAGGCCTATGTCTTACCTTTCCATCCATATAAATTGGACCTAAATCTGAGATCTGTAGCTCCAGATATGACCCAATTACCGAACAGTGTTCCGGTTTGGATTGCACCGACATCTCTTTTCTAAGTTTGGCCATCTCTTTATCCTTGCAATTTAAGTTCTTCAAGTCATCAATCAATCCTTTCATTTATGTGATAGGCCTGCATTAAAAATAGACATTTACCATAAATTATAGGTATCTTATATTATTAGATACATTATTATAAAACATATTTTAGTTAAGGAGTTATTGATACTTCAAGTGCAAAATGATGATATAAAACCATGATAAAAATGCACTTTTAAGTACTAATCACACCCCCCAACCAGCTTATTACTAGTCCCTAGTAATCAAAGCGTTAAAATAGAAAACAAATTTGCAAATTTCACAAAGCAAGGTATTCATCATTTAACTTCCATTAATCTATCCAGATAAACAAACTCTCATTAAATTTATATATCTGCTCAATACCACTTAACAAGATATTAATAAACCTTTCTTTTGTGCTCAATGTATCAACACATAATTATGGGGCTTTTCTTGGAAGAAAACAAAATTTTTGTTCTAATGTTTAAGGTTAACTTCCTTGGGTTGGGATTATTATTTTTGTCTTTTTTTTTTAATGTATATACATATAATTTAAAAATATCATGCATCTTTAACCCATGTAATGAGCTTTCAGCTAATGACTCCCAGACCAGTTGGTATTAGGGCATTAGGTGTTAAGACACCCCTACGAGCTTAGTAACTCGGGTCGCAGATACTGATATGTAGATAGTGCAATGTTTGATTCCTTTAAGCTTTTCTCCTCAACCCATGTAACAAGCGTTGGGCCAATAGCTCCCAAGTCAGTTGACTTTAGGGTATTAGGTGTTAAAACACCCCTTCGGGCTTAATTGCTTAGGTTAGGGAGGCTACGAAACCAAACTTATCTACATTTTTATTATCATCATTTTTTTTTTCTTTTTTTTTTTTTTTTTTTTTTTTTTTTTTTTTTTTTTTTTTTTTTTTTTTTTTTTTTTCTTTTTAATTATATACAATCCCTTTCCCTTAGTTGTTACCTTTAACAAAAGAACATAAATAATGTAATAATCCAATATGCAACCCACAATCATATGTTAAAGTGTGTGTGTGTAAATTAAGGTTTAAGAATACATGTTAAATAAGTATATGAGCAGAATTAAGTGGTAACAATACGAGAGTTTGTAAACCTGAATATTTCAGGAAGTATTATAATAGACCTTGTTAAGAATGGTTACTAAGATGCGTCTCAAGAGTCACTTTAACAAAAGAACTCCTTTACTCTGCCATCCTAGTAACAACAATTATGCACATGCTTTATGAAATGAAAAACAATTTTTTTTTTTATCAACTACTACCCTCTCCCCCCAACCAAAACGAGACATTGTCCTCAATGTTCTAAGGTAGAAAGATAGAGTATAAAAGATATCACCTGAAATAACGAACACTGACAAAACCTGAAACACACTGAAACAAAAATAAGAAATAACAAAACATAATAATAAAACCAAAAGACACAAAAATTCACAAATGAAGGCTCAAATCCAATCTAAGCTTTTTACGGCTTTCCTTAGATGACCAATTTATGCGACTCATGGAAGGATCAATCACAGGAATGAAAGATTGTAGTTGGTCAATCAATTGTTCAGCAGTAGCAGCAGAGATTATGATTTGTCGTGTAGAAGATGTTAGAAATTCCTGTTCCACAGCATGATCAAGAAAAGACAACAACTTATCATAATAACCATTAACATTTAATAGACCTATGGATTTATGGTAAATGTGCGGTTGGGCCCAAGAGTAAATATGAAAGATCTCTTCCAATGTGCCGAAACCACCTAGTAAGGCAATGAAGGTATCAACATGGTTAAATATTGCATTCATTCGTGCAGAAATTGTGGAGACCTTTAGTTCCTTTCCAATTGTTTTTTCAATGATGTCCACTTGTGTTAAAGCTTTGGGGACGACCCCCAAAACTTGACTACCTCCTAAAAATGCAGCTATTGACACACCTCCCATTAACCCAAGATTGCCTCCACCATACACTAAATGAATCTTTCTCCCAGCTCGCACCTGACCAATGTATGCCCGCTGAAGTCTCTCTCTCTCTTGTTTTCTTTTCTTTTTATTTTTTTTAAACATGTGTATGTACAGTTAGTTGTGATTGTGGCTCACATCTTCCCTTGATTTTACGTCCAAAAACAGCTTAAATGCCCTTTATGGGTGAGGGATAGGCTTCCCATCCAGTTTTTTAAAAAAACTGGCAAACATAGTCCTTTTGAGTCAGATTCACAAGACTATGTCAAGCATGTTCTTTATGAATTATGGCTATAAATAATAAATTGCACGATGCACATCTCCATTAGGGTGCATCTCAAGAGTCAATAGAAGATTATCTAAAGACTCCTTACTCAAACCATCTTAATGAACTGTATTTTATCTTTATGATTTACAGATACCATTCCTAAAGAACAACATTTTGCATTACAAGTCCATTTGGCACATCTGTGACAAACTTTTAGTCGTTTTGCATAATGTTTCTTTGCAAAAGTGCTTTTATATGTTCCAGACATGTATGAAATGAAAGAATTAGAGAACTCACCTGATAATCGGACCTTTGTTTCAATTAGCCAGCGAATATCTTCAGGAATTCTATGGTTCATTAACAATCTTAATTTTGCACATCTAGCACAATAAATTATTGTAATCACATTCTAAGGCAGAGCGAAAAAATTCTTTTTTAATTTTTTAAGTGTGGTGTCCATTTTTAAATGAGAAGATATGTAAAAAGGGTAGAAAGAGTAAAGAATTGAACAAATATATGCACAGATATCAGTTATTATGGGAAACTAAAATAACCGACTTAAATCACAGAGTACCGTTATCCGCCATTTGACCGAGGTGAAAAAAACTAGCAAAACAAAGGTCACACCAAAAAGAAACAAAAAATCAATGTGAGAAAAAAATATCAATCTTTATATAAAGAATCTCCCAATTCAATAGAATCATTTTTAATTGAAAAATTATCAAAGTAAACTTTCAAATGATGTCCATTTACCTTGGAAACATTATCATTCTTTAGATTCTCGATATCACAGGCTCCATATGGATACACATGTTTCATAATAAAAGGACTGCTCCATCTTGATCTTTTTTTTCAGGAAATAAATGGAGTCGAGAATTATAAAGTAAGACTACATTGAATGTTTTTCTTAGTATTTTCTTGTCATGAAACTCTTTGATTCTTGCTTTATGAATTCTTGAAATTTCATATGTGTCATTTTTTATTTCCTCAAACTCATTTATTTGTAATTTTCATAGCTGACTAGCATCATCAAGATTTGAATTGAAAGCTTTATGTTCAAGTTCTACAGGCAAGTGACTATGTCTATAAGGTGACATATCTAATGATATTTTATAAGCAATTTGATAAACCCAAAGTGCATCATTAAGTTTTAAACATCAGTCTTTCCTATTAGGGTACATTGTTTTCTCCAAAATCTATTTGATCTCCCTATTAGCAAGTTCTACTTGTCTAGGGGCAATAAGGGGTGATAACTTTGTATATGATTCCATATTTCTTCATTAAAGACTCAAATGCCTTGTTGTTGAAATGTGTTCCACCATCACTTATCATGGCTCGAGGGATTCCAAATCGACTTAAAAATATTTTCTTTCAAAAACTTTATGATTGTTTTATTACCATTGTTTCAACTTGGAATTGCCTCTATCCATTTTGAAACATAATCTACTACGACTAATATGTATAAGAAACCAAATGATAGAGAAAATGGACCCATGAAATCTATACCCCAACAGTCAAAGATCTCGATGACAAAAATAGGATTTAAAGGCATTGACACGACCAAAAAATTGATGTCTTTTCTTAAGTGCAGGAGTGTCAAAGTAATAAATAACTCAGTAAGACCGAGTCGAACCATAGGGAGGTTAATTGTATAAATTATAGATAACAATAAGATAATAACAACAACAATAGTAACAATAATAACAATAATAATAAAAATAATAATAGTGGTAATAGTAGTAGTAGTAGTAGTAATAATAAAGAAAAAGAAGAAGAAGAAAAAATTGATGAGAACTTTGAGATGGAAGATTAAGATAAGGATTATATAATGATAACAATAAATGTCAAGATTAGAGGATCCACTAATGGTATGTCAAATAAGTATAGTCTCTTATTATTGAATTGGAAATCACACAGAAAGAAGGTTTCAATCAGATTATAAATTATTAACATGATTACATTAGTCATCTTATTCAATTAATGCTAATACTTGTAAATCTCATCAAGCATTCATGATTATAACTTATGTTAACAACAAATCCAGCTCTTTTTATAGCTCAGGTGTCGGTTATACCATATAGTATGGGCTATAAAAGTGTCAAGCATTTAATGTACCAAGTGTTATACAACATAAATCTAGATTAGTTATTTAACAAGCAAAGTATTAAAGAGTGAATAAGATAACAAATACAAAACATGTTAGTATCAAACATTAAAGTTCATGTTAAGTTTACACTATACTTATTCTTATACCATTAGTGTAACCTTTTCACCTTTATTTAATAAATTTAACTAAACATAATGAAAGAAAAATAAATAAATAAACAAACAAGATAAACATAAATAAGATAAAAGTTAACTAAGTAAAGGAAAGGAGTTGAAAAGCGTAAACTTCATATTAATGAAAGCAAAACTTAAGCATTACAAAAATACAAAGAGAGAAAGCAAGAGCATGATCTTGATTTGGAAACCAAGATGCCTAAATGCATGGCAAACGCCTCCTTTTATAGACCAAAATTGAGAACTATTGATTTGATGACTAATTGATGAGTGGGTGGCCAACTCTTGACTTGGTGACAATCTTTATCTTCTCTTGTCTACCCAAAACGTCATTGATAATGTCAGAATTGGAAGCACTTGAAAACATGAAAGTTGTAGGAAATTATTTCAGCATTCTAGGAAAAAAAAATGGAGGTCATTTGGACTTCTATAACTCCAGCTATGGGCCAAACACTAAACAGTATGCTGATTGGAGGACAAATTCGGACTTCTTTGTTGACTTAGAAATAGCCTTTTTAAATCTTAGGCTCCTATGAAAGTTATAGGCCTATGTCTGAACTTTCCATCCATATAAAGTAGACCTAAATCCGGGATCTACAACTCCAGATATGACCCAATTCCCGAACAGTGTTCCGGTTTGGACTGCACAAACATCTCTTTTCTAAGTTTGGCCATCTCTTTGTCCTTTCAATTTCAGTTCTTAAAACTCATCAATTAATTCTTTCATTTATGTGATAGGCCTACATTTAAAATGAACATTTACTACAAATTAATGGTATCTTATATTATTAGATATGTTAATATAAAACATGTTTTAGTTAAGGTGTTATTGATACTTCAAGTGCAAAATGATGATAGAAAACCTTGATAAAAATGCACTTTTAAATACTAATCATACCCCCCAACCAGCTTATTACTAGTCCCTAGTAATCAACGCGTTACAATAGAAAAATAAATTGTAAATTCCACAAAGCAAGGTATTCATCATTTAACTTCCATTAATCTATCCAAATAAACAAACTCTTATTAAATTTATATATTTGCTCAATACCTCTTAAACAAGATATTAATAAACCTTTCTTTTGAGCTCAATATATTAACACATAGTTATGGGGCTTTTCTTGAAATAAAATAAAATTTTTGTTCTAATGTTTAAGGTTAACTTCCTTGGGTTGGGATTATTATTTTTTCTTTTTTCTTATTTTTTAAAATATATTTACATATAACTTAAAAAACCATGCATCTTTAACCCATGTAACGAGCTTTCGGCTCCCAGACTAGTTGGTCTTAGGGCATTAGGTGTTGAGACCCCCCTACGAGCTTAATAACTCGGGTTGCCGATACTGATACGTAGATAGTGCAATGTTTGATTTTCTTAATCTTTTCTCCCCAACCCATGTAACAAGCATTGGGCCAATAGCTCCCAAATTAATTGACTTTAGGTTATTATGTGTTAAAACACCTCTTCGGGTTTAATTGCTTAGGTTAGGGAGTCTACGAAACCAAACTTATCTATATTTTTATTATCATCATTTTTTTCTCTTTTTTTTGTTTTTTTTTCAAATTATATACTATCCCTTTCCCTTAGTTGTTACCTTTAACAAAAGAACATGAATAATGTAATAATCCAATATGCAACCCACAATCATATGTTAAAGTGTGTGTGTGAAAATTAAGGTTTAAGAATACATGTTAAATGAGTATATGAGCAGAATTAAGTGATAATAATGCGAGAGTTTGTAAACCTAAATATTTCAAGAAGTATTATAATAGACCTTATTAAGAATGGCTACTAAGATACATCTCAAGAGTCACTTTAACAAAAGAGCTCATTTACCCTACCATCCTAGTAATAACAATTTTGCATATGCTTTATGAAATGAAAAATATAGTTAATTTTTTTGTCAACTATTACCCTCTTCCCCCAACCAAAATGAGTCATTGACCTCAATGTCCTAAAGTAGAAAGATAGAGTATAGAAGACATCACCTAAAATAACAAACACTAACAAACCTGAAATACACTTAAACAAATATAAGAAGCAACAAAACACAAATATTATGCTATTAATAAAACCAAAAAACACAAGTTTTTACAAACTAAGACTCAAATCACAGTTGTGATTATGGCTCATGATTAGTACTTAAAAGTGCATTTTTATCATGGTTTTATATCATCATTTTCCACTTGAAGTATCAATAACTCCTTAACTAAAGCATGTTTTATAATAATATATATAATAATATAAGATACCTTTAATTTATGGTAAATGTTTATTTTAAATGTAGGCCTATCACATAAATGAAAGGATTGATTGATGACTTTAAAAACTTAAATTCCAAGGGCAAAGAGATGACCAAAATTAGAAAAGAGATGTCGATGCAATCCAAACCAGAACACTATTCGGTAATTGGGTCATATCTGGAGCTATAGATCTCATATTTAGGTCTACTTTATATGGATGGAAAGGTAAGACATAGGCCTATAACTTGCATATGGAGCCTAAGATCTAAAAAGGTCATTTGCAAGTCCAAATTGTTATAACAACAAAGAAGCCCGAATTTGTCCTCCAGCCTGAGCACTGTTCAGTATTTTGGCCATATCTGGAGTTCTAGAACTCGAAATGAGCTGAATTGTTTACACAAGAAAGCTGAGACAATTGCCTACAACTTTCATGTTTTCAAGTGGCTCTAGTTTTGATGTTATCAATGATGTTTTGGGCAGACAAGAGAAGATAAGGATTGTCACCAAGTCAAGAGTTGGCCACCCACTCATCAATTAGTCATCAAATCAATAGCTCCCAATTTTGGCCTATAAAAGGAGACATTTGTCATGCATTTAGGCATCTTGGTTTCCAGATCAAGATCATGCTCTTGCTTTCTCTCTTTGTATTTTTTGTAATGTTTATGCTTTGCTTTCATTGATATTAAGTTTATGCCTTTCATTTCCTTTCATTTACTTAGTTAACTTTTATCTTGTTTATGTTCTTGTTTTGTTTATTTATTTTTCTTTCTTTTATTATGTTTAGTGTTATTTTGTTTATCTATTTTTCTTTCTTTCATTATGTCTAGCTAAGTTTATTATGTCAAGGTGAAAAGGTTACACTAATGGTGTAAGAATAAGTATAGTGTAAACTTAATATGGACTTTAATGTTTGATACTAACATATTTTGTATTTGTTATCTTGTTCACTCTTTAATACTTTGATTGTTAAATGACTAATCTTGATTTATGTTGTATAACACTTGGTACAATAAATGCTTGGCACTTTCATAGCCCATACTGTATGGTATAACCGACACTTGAGCTATGAAAGGAACTTGATTTGTTGTTAACATAAGTTATAATCATGAATGCTTGACGAGATTTACAAGTATTAGCATTAATCGAATAAGATGACTAATGTAATCATGTTAACAATCTATAATCAGATTGGAACCTCCTTTGTGTGTGGTTTCCAATTGAATAATAAAAGTTTATACTATACTTGTTTGACATACCATTAGTGGAACCTCTAACCTTGACATTTGTTATTATCATTGTTTAATCGTTACATTAATATTTCATCTCAAAGTTCTCATCTTCTTCCTTTTCTTCTCCTTCTTTTTCTTTATTATTATTATTATTATTATTATTATTATTACTATTACTATTATTATTATTATTATTATTATTATTATTATTATTGTTGCTGTTATTGTAATTGTTATTATTGTTGTATTGTTATTTATAATTTATACAATTAACCTCCTTGTAGTTCGACCCCGGTCTTGCCGGGTTATTTATTACTTCGACACTCCTGCACTTGGGAGAAGACATCAATTTTTTAGTCGTGTCAGCTCACATGTTCCCTTGGTTTTATGTCCAAGAACTGCTTAACCGCCCTCTATTAGTCGAGGATAGGCTTCCCATCCAGTTTTCTTAAAAACCGGCAAATAAGGTCTTTTTTAGTCAGATTCTCAAGACTATGTGGAGCATGTCTTTATGGAATAGTGGCCATAAATCATGAATTGCACGATGCACATCTCGACTAGAATGCATCTCAAGAGTCAATAGAAGATTATCTAAAGACCGCTTACTCAAGCCATCCTTAATGAATGGCCATTTGGGGTCTTTAGAAAGCCCATTTTATGAAATCTCCACGAGATCAAAAAAGTAAAGATGCTTTATTTATCACCAGATAGGGATGAATACTATATGATAATGGCAAGAAATTATTTGGCATTGAATCGAGGTGCTCGGGAAGAACAGGTTGTTCCTGCTTGATACCGTCAAGAATTCCTGACTATTGCATGGGAACAGGTGTGTCTTCGAAGTTTTTCCCTTTCCAATATTTTTCTATTGGAGTTTCTCTCATTCCTTTTATCGAGCATAATGATGTAAATTGGTTTATAGATATCATTCCTAAAGAACAATATTGTGCATTGCAAGTCCATCTGTCATATCGATAGCAGACTTTCAATCATTTTACATGATGTTTCTTTGCAAAAGTGCTTTTACCTATTCCAAGCATAAGTGAAATGAAAGAATTGGAAGATTCACCTAATAATCAGACCTTTGCTTCAATTAACCATCGAATCTCTTTAGGAATTTCATGGTTCATTAACAACCTCAATCTTGCACACCTAACTTGGTAAATTTTTGTAATCACATTTTGAGGCAAAGTAGGAAAATACTTTTTCAATTTTTCAAAAGTGGTGTCCATTTTTTAAGATGAGAAGTGGAAAAGAGATGTAAAGAGAAGAGAAGGAACAAGGAATTGAAGAAATATACACACAAATATCAATTATCATGGAAAACTGAAAGAACAGACTTAAGAGTCACAGAGTACCATTATCTGCCATTTAACCGAGGTGAGAGAGATTAGCGAACCAAAAATCATAAAAAAAAACACAAAAACAATGTGAGAAAAACAAAATAATCAACCTTTATCTATAGGATCATCCAAACCAGTGGATTCATTTTCACTAGGAAAATTATCAAAGTAAGCTTTCAAATGATGTCCATTTATCTTAAAAACATTGTTATTCTTTAGATTCTCAATATCAAAGGCCTCATAAGGATACACATGTTTCTTAATAAATGGATTGCTCCATCTTGATCTTAACTCTCTAGGGAATAAATAGAGTCGAGAATTATAAAATAAAATTTTTTGACCAATATCAACTTTTTGAAAATTTTCACAAGTTTTGCATAATACATGTGTGTCCTTAAACATGGTGGGCCAATATAATCCATTTTGAAAAAAATTCACAGCTTTTTTTTTACGAGAAATGACTCTCACATGCTTTAGAATGACAAAGTTTAATGACACTACTTATCTCATTGTTAGGAATGCATCTTTGAAATATTTGATCAAGATAATATTTGAATAAGTTAGGGTCATCACAATAAAAGTTTTGCACGTCACTCAAAAATTTTCTTTTGTCTTCTGTACTCTAGTGAGCTGGCAAAAATCTTGAAGCAAGAAAATTGAGATTTTTATCATATCAAGGCATTGGACTAAGAGAAAGTAAGGATTTGTCAAGAAAGTAATCATCGATTGGTGTGATGTTAGATGTCGAATCTATTGTCACTTTTGACAAAAGATATGCATCAATATTTTTTTTGCGTTTTTCATCAGTGATTTCTTTCTGAGAATAAATCATTTGCAAATCTTCAGATTCATCCAACTCATTTTTACTTAAAGTAGATTTAAGTTGATCATAAACTAATTCCTCAATATGATCTACTTCTTGTAATTCATTGTCATCTCCAAGTTGCTAGTAAATATTGAAAATATTCATCTCTAGTGTCATGTTTCCAAATGATAACTTCATCAGTCTATTCCTATAATTAATCAATGCATTAGAAGTTGCAAGAAATGAAAATCCTAAAATAACAGGAAATGAATTACATGCTTTAACAGGTTGTGTGTCTAAGACAATAAAATCCACAAGATAAATGAATTTATCGACTTGTACTAACACATCTTCAATTATTCCTCTAGGCACTTTTATAGATCTATTAGCAAGTAAAAGAGTTATCGAAGTTGGTTTTAACTCACCTAGATTGAGACTTTAAAAACTAAATATAGAAGTAAATTCACATTGGCTCCAAGATCAAGTAAGGCTCTTTCAATTTTATGTTCTCCAATAAAGCAAGAAATTATAGGACAACCAGGGTCTTTATATTTCAAAGCATTATTGTTCTGAAGAATGACACTTACTTGTTCGGCTAAAAAGGCTTTTTTTTCACATTCAGTTTCCTCTTCACAATGCACAGATCATTCAAAATTTTAGCATAAGAAGGAACCTGTTTAATAGCATCTAGCAAAGATATATCAATCCTTACCTGTTTAAAAGTTTCAAGGATTTCAGAATTGTGATTGACTTTCCTTAGTTTGACTTATCAACTTTCTCACAAGGTTCAAGAGTGGGTTTTTCAATAACCTTACCACTACGAAGAGTAGTGACTCATTTGACTTGATCCATGTGTTGGCTTACGAAACTACTTGTATTTACATTGTATTGCCCCTTACGATTTTGTTGTGGTTAAGATGGAAACTTACCTTTCTCTTAGAAACTAAGAGCAGATGTCAATTTTGCAAGAGTATCTTTAAAATCTGTAATGTTTAAAGCAAGTTAAGCATTGATTGTCTCTTGCTTTTCAATGAATGCAAGCAATATTTCCTCAAGATTTCTTTTAGGAGGTGGAGTCTTAGGAGGTGCATATCCATGAGAATTTTAGAAATTATAGTGTGCTTGAAATGGCGATTGTGAAGTTTGTACATTATCATTATCACTCATGCAAATGAAATTTAGGTGATTTCTCTAACTAGGGTTGTATGTTTGCAAGTATGGGTTGTGGTTGGCCCTTTGAAAACTATTTAAAGCATGAGTTTGTTCATGGAGACATTCCTTAAAAGAAGGCAAGGTTGGACAGTTATTGGTTAAGTGTTCATTTGCTTCACATATTTGACACACAATATTTTCAATATATTTTAATTGACCACTCTTTTTCAATTCTAGTGCCTCGACTTTTCTAGCTAAAGATGCAAACTTGGCTTGGAGTTCATGATCTTCCCTAAAGTTGTACATACCTCCACTAAATGTATGAGGATGAGTTTTACTCGGTGCCTCATAAGTACTCGCGGTGTCCCAATTTTGAGCATTTTCAACTAACAAGTCTAAGTACTTTATTCCTTCATTAAGGTCTTTATCTTCAAAAGTTCCATTGCACATCAATTCAACCATTTGCCTATCTATAGGTGTTAACCCTCTATAAAAATATGAAACCAATCTCCATGTTTTAAAACCATGATAAAGGCAAGTATTAAGCAAGTCTCGGTACCTATCCCTACATTGATAAAGTGTTTCTCCTAGTTTTTGAGTGAAAGTGGTGATTTGTCTTTTGAAAGAGTTTGTTTTGTGAGATGGGAAAAACTTTTTTAAAAACTGTTGTTGCATTTCATCCTAAGCATGAATGGATCTAGGTCTCAAATTTTATAGTCATGTTTTAACTTTATCTTTTAATGAAAAAGGAAAAAGCTTTAATATGATAGTGTTCATGCTACAATTTAAGTTATTATAAGTGTTACAGACCTCCTCAAATTCCTTTAAATGTAGGTATGGATTTTCCAAATCTAAGCCATGAAAAGAAGGTAAAAATTGAATAATGTCTGGCTTAAAATTAAAATGAGATGCATCAGGAGGAAAACTATATATGATGGTGCACTTGTTCTTGTGAGATTCATGTGGTCTCTAATTATTCTAACATGGTTATTCTCATTATTCTCATTATGAAGTCATTGATTATCATCTTTGGCCATATTTTCTGAAAATGATAAGGATATCCTACAAAGTCTACCACTAAATATATGTGACCACACTCTCATGCACATGTAGAAATAGAATAAAAGAAAAAAGAAAACAAAAGAAGATGACACAAGAGAAAAGAAACAAAGTTATATACAAGAAAAGTGAAAAGAAAACATAAAATAAATACTAAAATTTGTACAAGAACTTACCTTCCCGGCAACAGCGTCAAAAACTTGTCACGACCAAAAGATTGATATCTTCTCCTAAGTGCAGGAGTGTCGAAATAATAAATAACCCAGCAAGACCGGGGTCGAACCACAGGGAGATTAATTCTATAAATTATAGATCACAATAATACAATAACAACAACAATAGTAGTAGTAGTAGTAGTAGTAATAATAATAATAATAATAATAGTGGTGGTGGTGGTGGTAGTAGTAGTAGAAGTAGTAGTAGTAGTAGTAATAATAATAAAGAAGAAGAGGAAAAAGAAGAAGAAAAGGAAAAAGTTGATGAGAACTTTGAGATGAAAGATTAACATAAGGATTAAACAATGATAACAATAAATATCAAGGTTAGAGGATCCATTAATGGTATGTCAATAAACTGTTATTATTCAATTGGAAACCACACATAAAGGAGGTTCCAATCAGATTATAAATTATTAATATAATTACATTAGTTATCTTATTCGATTAATGTTAATACTTGTAAATCTCGTTAAGCATTCATGATTATAACTTATGTTAACAACAAATCAAGTTCTTTTCATAACTTAGGTGTCGATTATACCATACGATTTGTGCTATAAAAGTACGAAGTATTTGTTGTATCCAAGTGTTATACAATAGAAATCTAGTTTAACCATTTAACAAGCAAAGTATTAAAAGTGAACAAGATAATAAATACAAAATATGTTAGTATCAAACATTAAGGTCCATGTTGAGTTTACACTATACTTATTCTTACACCATTAGTGGAACCTTTTCACCTCGACATAATAAACTTAACTAAACATAATAAAAGAAAGAAAAATAAATAAACAAAATAAAAACATAAATAAGATAAAAGTTAACTAAGTAAAGGAAAGGAAATGAAAGGCATCAACTTGATATCAATGAAAGCAAACCATAAGTAATACAAAGAAAATACAAAGAGAAAAAGCAAAAGCATGAACTTGATCTAGAAACCAAGATGCCTAAATGCATGACAAATGCCTCCTTTTATAGACCAAAATTAGGAACTATTGATTTGATGACTAATTGATGAGTGGGTGGCCAACTCTAGACTTAATGACAATCCTTATCTTCTCTTATCTTCCTAAAACATCATTGATAACGTCAGAATTAGAACCACTTGAAAAAATAAAAGTTGTAGAAAATTGTCTCATCTTTCTAGAAAAAAAACATAGAGGTCATTTGGACTTCTAAAACTCTAGATGTGGGTCAAACACTAAACAATGTTCGGGCTGCAGAACAGATTCAGACTTCTTCATTGTTGTTACAATTTGGATTTAAAAATAGACTTTTTAAATCTTGGGCTTTCATGAAAGTTGTAGGACTATATCTTACACTTTTCATTCGTATAAAGTAGACCTAAATTTGAGATCTACAACTTTAGAATAGTGTTCTGATTTAGACTGCACCGACATCTCTTTTCTAAGTTTGGTCATCTCTTTGTCCTTTCAATTTCGGTTCTTAAACTCATCAATCAATTCTTTTATTTATAAGATAACTCTGCATTTAAAATGAATATTTATCACAAATTAAAGGTATTGACATGACTAAAAGATTGATGTCTTCTCCCAAGTGCAAGAGTGTCGAAGTAATAAATAACCTGGCAAGACCGGGGTTAAACCACAGGGAGGTTAATTGTATAAATTGTAGATGACAATAATACATCAACAATAACAATAATAACAATAACAACAATAACAACAACAACAACAACAACAACAATAATACTAGTAGTAGTAGTAGTAGTAATAGTAATAGTAATAATAATAATAATAAAGAAAAAAAAAGGAGAAATTAATGTAAGGATTAAACAATGATAATAACAAATGTCAAGGTTAGAGGTTCCATTAATGGTATGTCAAACAAGTATAGTATAAACTCTTATTATTCAATTGAAAATCACACATAAAGGAGGTTCCAATCAAATTATAAATTGTTAACATGATCACATTAGTTATCTTATTCGATTAATGCTAATACTTGTAAATCTCGTTAGGCATTCATGATTATAACTTATGTTAACAACAAATCAAGTTCCATTCATAGTTCAGGTGTCAGTTATATGATACAATATGGGCTATAAGAGTGCCAAGTATTTGTTGTACCAAGTGTTATACAACATAAATCTAGATTAGTCATTTAACAAGCAAAGTATTAAAGAGCGAACAAGATAACAAATACAAAACATGTTAGTATCAAACATTAAAGTCCATATTAAGTTTACACTATATTTATTCTTACACCATTAGTGTAACCTTTTCATCTAGACATAATAAACTTAGCTAAACATAATCAAAGAAAGAAAAATAAATAAACAAAATCAGAATATAAATAAGATAAAAGTTAACTAAGTAAAGGAAAGGAACTGAAAGGTATAAACTTGATATTAATAAAAGCAAAACTTAAGCATTACAAAAATACAAAGAGAGAAAGCAAAAGCATGATCTTGATCTGGAAATCAAGATGCCTAAATACATGGCAAATGCCTCCTTTTATAGACCAAAATTAGGAACTACTGATTTGATGACTAATTGATGAGTGGGTGGCTAACTCTTGACTTGGTAGTAATCCTTAACTTTTCTAGTCTGCCCAAAATGTCATTGATAATGTCAGAATTGGAACCACTTACATGAAAGTTATAGGAAATTGTCTCAGCTTTCCAAAAAAAAAATAGAGGTTATTTGGACTTCTAGAACTCCAGATATGGGCTAAACACTGAACAGTGCGCGGGTTGTAAGACAAATTCAGAATTCTTTATTGTTGCTACAATTTGGACTTGAAAATGGCCTTTTTAAATCTTGATATGAAAGTTGTAGGCCTATGTCTTACCTTTTCATACACCTAGGCCTATGTCTTACCTTTTTATCTATATAAAGTATACCTAAATCTGAGATCTACAACTTCAGATATGACCCAATTACCGAATAGTGTTCCGTTTAAACTGCACCGACATTTCTTTTCTAAGTTTGGCCATCTCTTTGTCCTTTCAATTTCAGTTCTTAAAGTCATTAATCAATCCTTTTATTTATATGATAGGCCTGTATTTAAAATGAACATTTATCATAAATTAATGGTATCTTATATTATTAGATATGTTATTATAAAACATGCTTTAGTTAAGGAGGTCTTGATACTTCAAGTGTAAAATAATGATATAAAACCTTGATAAAAATGCATTTTTAAATACTAATCAGGCATCATGTGATGTTTTGAAATAGATTCCAACTTTTGACAATTTTCAGAAGTCTAGCAGAATTCTTGTGAGTCCTTGAACATAGTGGGATAGTAGAATACACCTTGTAAGATTTTTAAAATTATCTTTCCTAATGAGAAATGACCCCCACATGTCTTAGAATTACAAAATTTAATGACATTACTTACCTTATTGTCAGGAATGCAACTTCAAAATATTTGATCAGGATAATATTTGAATAAATAAGGGTCATCTCAATAAAAGTTCTTCATTTCATTCAAGAACTTTCTTTTGTCTTGGGTACTTCAATGAGTTGACAAATGTCCTGAAACAAGAAAATTCACAATATCAGCAAACCAAAGTATTGTAAAGATAGAAAATAAGGATTCATCAAGAAAGTAGTCATCGATTAGTGTGATGTCAGATCTCGAATCTGTTGTCAATCTTGACAAATGATCCGCGACAACAATTTCAGTGCCTTTCCTGTCTTTGATTATAATATCAAATTCTTGAAGTAACAAAATCCATCGTACCAGTCTAGCTTTAGAATCCTTTTTTGAAAAAAGATATTCTAAAGCTACATGATCACTAAAAACAACAACAGGTGAGCCAACAAGATAAGACCTAAATTTTTCACATGCAAATACTACTGCAAGTAATTTTTTTCAGTAGTGGTGTAATTCGTTTGAGCATTATTTAAAGTTTTACTTACATAGTAAATCAGATAAGGTTTTTTTATCTTTTTTTTAACTCAAAATAGCACCCATGACATAATCATTAGCGTCACACATTATTTCAAAAGATAATGACCAATCAGGAGGTTGAATGATAGGAGCAGAAGCA
>NW_011501306.1:0-7290 GCF_000495115.2 Populus euphratica | reverse complement strand
TGCAACCTACAATCATATGTTAAAGTGTGTGTGTGTAAATTAAGGTTTAAGAATACATGTTAAATAAGTATGTGAGCAGAATTAAGTGATAGTAATGCGAGAGTTTGTAAACCTGAATATTTCAAGAAGTATTATGATAGACCTTATTAAGAAAAGTTATTAAGATACGTCTCAAGAGTCATAAAAAGATCTCCTTTACTCTACTATCATAGTAACAACAATGTTGCACATGCTTTATGAAATAGAAAACACTGTTAATTTTTTTTTGTTTTTTTTTTAGCTACTACCTCTCCCCTCAACCAAAACGAGACATTATCCTTAATGTTCTAAGGTAGAAAGATAGAGTATAGAAGATATCACCTGAAATAACAAACACTGATAAACCTGAAACACACTTAAAAAAAAGTAAGAATTAACAAAACACAATAATAAAACAAAATGACAAAAAAAAAATTCACAAATGAAGGCTCAAATTCAATCTAAGCTTTTTACGGCTTTCCTTAGATGACCAATTTATGCGATTCATGGAGGGATCAATTACAGGAATGAAAGATTGTAGTTAATCAATCAATTATTTAGAAGTAGTAGTAGAGATTATGATTTGTCGTGCAAAAGATGTTAGAAATTCTTGTTCCACAACATGATCAATAAAAGACAACAACTTATCATAATAAACATTAACATTTAACAGACCTATGGGTTTATGGTGAATGTGCAGTTGGGTCCAAAAAAAAATATAAAAGATCTCTTCCAATGTGCCTAGACCACCTGGTAAAGCAATGAAGGCATCAGTGCTTGACCACTTTTTATGATCGGCTTGTTTTAACTCGCAAGTGCATGAGCGTGTGATATAGCAATTAACTTGGTAAGATCGAGGTCATATCCACAAAGAGGTAGATCTAGAAAATAAGCTAGGTAACAAAAAAAACTCAAGAGAAATTAAATTAATAATAACTTGGTTGAAAATAATTGATGGATTTGTTTTGAAAGATGAAAACGTGTAAATAGATTTTAAATGATAAGAAAAAGTAAATCTTGGTCAAAATCAATTTTAATGGTGATGTATTGGTGATTCCTTCAAGAATAGATTTTAAATGACAAGAAAAAGTAAGTCTTGGTCCAAATCAATTTTAATGGTGATGTATTGGTGATTTCTTCAACATATATAAGATAACTCAACCTAATATCAACGATGGTGATATTAGATCAGAAGATATTACAATGAAGTTTAAAAGGATGAAGATTGATTATTGCTTAAGAATGAACAAGTACTTTCATATTAAGTAAGACATTGAATCAAGCAATCTCTATACCAAAACTAAAGTTTGTGCATAAAAATTCAAGATTATAACATTACCTAAATGGTTTCTAAAATTTCTTTGTAATAATAAATCATTCATGAAGAAAATGAGAAGATAAACATTAAGAGTCATTCATATCTTAAAGAACTCACCTCAACCACCATCATCCTTGATTTGGATCCAAGAAAGAGATTAGCCAACCATGATTATATATAAGAACACTTTAATAAACATGAAATAACTTGAATTAAACTGAAATAATAAGTTTTACAAGCTAAATAACCAAAATCTATAAAAAAGAATACAACACAATTTCAATAAAAATTCGGACACAAATCTGATGCTAACTTTGGACAACAATTTAGATCCCCTTAGATGCCTTTTCTCGAGATGTCTATTAGAGACATATTTATAGGAAATTCTGTTACCTTTCTAGATCATTAAAGCACAGTGTATTTGGACATTTGAGTCAAAAGTTATGGGTAAAATACAGAAAGGTGTTCTGAAAAATCAAATCAGGACAGCTTTACAACCACTTTGGTGCACGTTTTTCTTCCTCATTTATGAGCTATCTCTTTCTTCTTTTTGACCCAAAATAATGTAAAAATGTCCCCTCCAGCTTTCCATCCATGTGCTTGCCTTCTTGGATCAATGGATTACCCAAAATAAATCAATTGTTGTTGTGTGGACATGTAAGATCATGGATTGTGTTTGGGCTGATTTGAAAGTTGATTTGGGGTTGATTTGGGGCTGAATTTAAGTATCAAATAAGTATACAAATACACCTATTATTTGGGCTAAGATTGACATTGAAACCTTGAGTGTTTAATGGTTGAAGTTTGCACACAACATAAGGCAAGTTTGGGCTTGAAATAAATCATATGATATTCTTTTCTAGAATTGGAATAGAATTGATTTTTGGGACAAATTTGGAGCACTTATTTGAACCAAGATTTGCTTCAATCTTCAACTAAATGTCTCTTCAATTCTTTATTCTAAATTCTGACGTTGAATTTCCTGAATTAATTCATTTAAGCTCCAAAAACCTATCGAAACATTAAAATAAACTTCATTACTGAAAAGCACATCAATTATTATAAAAGAAACCAAATAAAAACAATAAATATATATGTAAAATAAGAGACTTAATGACACTTTTGATGCACAATCAATCAGCATGGTTAAACATTGCATTCATTCGAGTCGACATTGTGGAGACCTGAAATTCCTCTCCAATTGTTTTTCCAATGATTTCTCCATGTGCTAAAGCTTTGGGGACGACCCCCAAAACTTGACTACCTCCTAAAAATACAGCTATTGACACACCTCCCATTAACCCAAGACTGCCTCCCACATACACTAAATGAATCTTTCTCTTTGCTAGCACCTGACCAAGATGATTTGCTGATTCTAAACACTCCTTTTCTTTCCTAGGACTAGATCCATCGAAAACACAAATATTTCTTATGTGATGACCCGAGGAACTTGCCATTGCTACACACTTCTATGTTTGTTGAATGTATGGGTTGAGTAGAAATAAAAGGAAGGAAGAGAGGATTTTATAGATGAGAAATTGAAAAGGTAATCTACCACCTATATGTAGGCCAACTAGAGTCTCACACACACACTCTCTCTCTTTATTTATTTATTTATTTATTTTTGAAAAAGCATGTGTATGTACAGGTAGTTGTGATTATGGCTCACATCTTCCCTTGGTTTTACGTCCAAGAACTGCTTAAATGCCCTCTATGGGTCGGGGATAGGCTTCCCATCCAGTTTTCTTAAAAACTAGCAAATACGATCTTTTTTAGTCAGATTCCAAAGACTAAGTCGATCATGTTCTTTATGAAAATGGGTCATAAATTATGAATTGCGCAATGCACATCTCTACTAGGACGCGTCTCAAGAGTTAATAGAAGATTATCTAAAGACTCCTTACTTAGGCCATCCTTAATGAATTGTATTTTATCTTCACGATTTATAGATATCATTCCTAAAGAACGACATTGTGCATTACAAGTCTATCTAGCACATCAATGATAGACTTTCAGTCATTTTGTACGATGTTTCTTTGCAAAAGTGCTTTTGCCTGTTCTAGGCATCTGTGAAATGAAGGAATTAGAGGACTCACCTGATAATCGGACCTTTGATTCAATCAACCAATGAATATCTTCAGGAATTCCATGATTCATTAACAACCTCAATCTTGCACATTTAGCACGGTAAATTTTTGTAATCGTATTCTAAGACAGAGCGGGAAAATACTTTTTCAATTTTTCAAGATTAGTGTCCATTATCAAATGGGAATTGGAAGAGATATTCAAAGAATTGCACAAATATATACATAGATATCAGTTATTATAGAAAACTGAAAGAACCGACTTAAGTCACGGAGTACCGTTGTCCGCTATTTAACCGGGGTGAGAGAAACTAGCAAAAATCACTCAAAAAGAAAAAAAAATGTAAGAAAAATAAAATAATCAACATTTATCTACAAGATCATTCAAACTCACTCAAAAAGAAACACAAAAAAGAAAATGTGAGAAAAACAAAATAATCAACCTTTATCTACAAGATCATTCAAACCAGCTGATTCATTTTCACTAGGAAAATTATCAAAGTAAGCTTTCAAACGATGTCCATTTTCCTTAAAAACATTGTCATTCATTGAATTCTCAATATCACAGGCCCCATAAGGATTGCTCCATCTTGATCTTAGCTCTTTAGGGAATGCATAGAGTTGAGAATTATAAAACAAAACTTTTTGACCAGTATCAAATTTTTGACAATTTTCACAAGTTTTGCAGAATGCATGCGTGTCCTTGAACATGGTGGGCCAATAAAATCCATTTTGAAAGATTTTTGCAGCAGTCTTTTTTGACGAGAAATAACTTCCACATGCTTCAAAATGACAAAGTTTAATGACACTACTTACCTCATTGTCGGGAATGAATCTTTGAAATATTTGATCAGGACAATATTTGAATAAGTTAGGGTCATCCCAATAAAAGTTCTTCACTTCATTCAAAAACTTTTATTTATCTTGGGTACTACAATCAGCTAGTAAATCTCTTAAAGCAAGAAAATTAATATTTTTATCATACCAAGGCATTGGACTAAGAGAAAGTAAGGATTTGTTAGGAAAGTAATCATCAATTGAGGTGATGTCAGATGTCAAATTTGTTGTTACTTTTGACAAAAGATCCGCATCAACATTTTTGGTGCATTTTTCATCCGTGATTTCTTCCTCAGAATAAATCATTTGCAAATCTTTGGATTCATCCAACTCATTTTTACTTAAAGTAGATTCAAGTTGATCATAAACTAATTCGTCAATATGATCTACTTCTTATAAATCATTATCATCTCGAGGTTGCTTGCAAATATTGAAAATATTCATCTCCAATGTCATGTTTTCAAATGATAGCTTCATCAGTCCATTCCTATAATTAATCAAAGCGTTAGAACTTGCAAGAAACGGATGTCCTAAAATAATAGGAAATGAATTACATGCTTCAATAGGTTCTGTGTCCAAGATAACAAAATCCACAAGATAAATGAATTTATCGACTTGTACTAACACATCTTTGACTATTCCTCTAAGCACTTTTACAGATCTATCGACAAGTAAAAGAGTTACAGAAGTTGGTTTTAACTCACCTAGATTGAGACTTTGAAACATTGAATATGGAAGTAAATTCACACTAGCACCAAGATCAAGTAAGGCTCTTTCAATTTTATGTTCTCTAATAAAGCAAGAAATTATAGGACAACCAGGGTCTTTATATTTCAAAGCATTATTGTTCTGAAGAATGGCACTTACATGTTCAGCTAAAAAGACTTTCTTTTTCACATTCATTTCCTCTTCATCGTGCATAGATCTTTCAAAAATTTATCATAGAAAGGAACTTGTTTAATAGCATCTAGCAAAGGTATATTGATTCTTACCTGTTTGAAAGTTTTAAAAATTTTATAGTTGTGATTGACTTTTCTTTGTTTGGTCATGGCTTGAGGAAATGGAAGTACTGGTAGGGAATTAGTCATTTCTTTGTAATTTTCAGATTCAACCCCTTCCTTACCCTCAGAGATTAACTCATCATCTTTCTCACAAGGTTCAAGAGTGGGTTTTTCAATAACCTTACCACTGCAAAGAGTAGTGACTGATTTGACTTGATCTATATGTTAGCTTCCGGAACTACTTGCATTTGCATTGTATTGTCCCTTAGGATTTTATTGTGGTTGAGATGGAAACTTACCTTTCTCTTGAAAACTAAGAGAAGATGTCAATTTTGCAAGAATATCCTTAAAATCTGTCATGTTTTGAGCAAGTTGAGTATTGATTGTCTCTTGCTTTTCAATGAATGCATACAATGTATTCTCAAGATTTCTTCTAGGAGGTGGAACATAAGGAGGTGCAAATCCAAGACAATTTTGAAAATTATGGTATGCTTGAAATGGTGGTTGTGAAGTTTGTACATTGTTATTATCACTCTTCCAACTAAAATTTAGGTGATTTCTCCAACCAGGGTTGTATGTTTGCAAGTATGGGTTGTGGTTGGCCCTTTGGAAACTGTTTAAAGTATGGGCTTGTTCATGGAGACATTTCTTAAAAGAAGGCAAGGTTGGACAGTTATTGGTTGAGTGTTCATTTGTTTCATATATTTGACATACAATATTTTCAACAGATTTTAATTGACCACTCCTTTTCAATTCTAGTGCCTCAACTTTTCTAGTTAAAGATCCAAACTTGGCTTGGAGGTCATGATCTTCTCTAAGGTTGTACATACCTCCACTAAATATATGAGGTTGAGTTTTACTCGGTGCCTCATAAGTACTCGTGGTGTCCCGATTTTGAGCATTTTCAGCTAACAAGTCTAAATACTCCGTTGCTTCATCAGGGTCTTTATCTTTAAAAGTTCCATTGCACATCAATTCAACCATTTGCCTATCTCTAGGTGTTAACCCTTCATAAAAATGTGAAACCAATCTCTATGTTTCAAAACCATGATGAGGGCAAGTATTTAGCAAGTCTCGATACCTATCCCAACATTAGTAAAATGTTTCTACTGGTTTTTGAGTGAAAGTAGTGATTTGTCTTTTGAAGGAGTTTGTTCTGTGAGATGAAAAAAACTTCTTTAAAAATTGTTGTTGCATTTCATCCCAAGCATGAATGGATCCTAGTCTCAAATTTTATAGCTATGTTTTAGCTTTATCTTTTAATGAAAAAAGAAAAAGATTTAATCTAATGGTGTTCATGCAACAATTTGAATCATTATATGTGTTACAAACCTCCTCAAATTCTCTTAAATGCAAATATGGATTTTTCAATTCTAAGCCATGAAAAGAAGGTAAAAATTGAATAATGTCTAGCTTAAAATTAAAATGAGATGCATTAGAAGGAAAAACTATGCATGATAGTGCACTTGTTCTTGTGGGATTCATGTGGTCTCTAAGTGTTCTAGCACGGTTATTCTCATTATTCTCAATATGAAGTGATTGATTATCTTCTTCAACCATATTTTCTAAAAATAATGAGGATACCTTATAAAGTCTACCACTTGATGTACGTGGCCACACTCTCATGCACGTGTAGGAATAGAATAAAAGGAAGAAGAAAACAAAAGAAGAAGAAGAAAGCAAAAGAAGGAGGAAGAAAATAAAATAAAAAGAAACAAGAGAAAAGAAACAAAGTTATATATAAGAAAAGTGAAAAGAAAAAATAAAATAACTACTATAATTTATACAAGAACTTACAATGGCACCAAAAACTTGACACGAATAAAAGATTGATGTCTTCTCCCAAGTGCAGGAGTGTCGAAGTAATAAATAACTCGGCAAGACCAGGGTCGAACCATAGGGAGTTTAATTGTACAAATTATAAATAACAATAATACAACAACAATAACAATAATAATAACAACAACAATAATAATAGTAATAACAACAACAATAATAATAATACTAGTAGTACTAGTAGTAATAGTAGTAG
>NW_011501337.1:5471-46631 GCF_000495115.2 Populus euphratica | reverse complement strand
TGTAAAATAATTTCAAGAACTTGACAAAAGAGCTTTTTCCCAATCTTCTAAAGTAGGAGGACCTAAGTTTTTTTGTTTCCTTTTTGAATCAACTTCAAAGTAACTCAAATACCTAGGATCAGTTTCTTCTAACCTCGTAAAAACCACATCAAATTTAACAGTCGCATCTAGCATCATATATGTAGAGTTCCATTTAGTTGCAACATCCAAGCAAACAGATGTTTTACTCCCAATTTTCAACCTCTTCACACATTGATTAAAAACAAGTTGTCTAGAAGGAGAAGATCTAACAAACCTTACTACATTCCTAATTTTAACAACTAAATCATCAATATCTTTCAACTCCGCACATATAATAAGATTAACAATATGTGTACAACATCTAACATGCATGAAGTCATTTAACCATATGGATTCATTAAAACATAACTTATTTAGATTTTCATTGAATTATTTCACTCCTCCATATGGATTCTCATGCAATCTCTCTCTTATATAATTATTAGCACTTAGTAAGACTAAACATTTAATAGATCATACATGAATAGAATGAACTTATTGCTAGAATAAAATAGAATGAACTTACTGCCACAACCCATAATTAATACAACAGAAAACAGATTGATAGCTAAACAAAGCAATCAAGATAAAATAGATTAATAGCTGATAATATAGATAAAAAAAGCTAATAATACAGATCAAAACAATCAAGATAAACCAATACATATTAAATTAACAATGCTAAACAAAGCAATCAATAACACGATATCAACACAAATCAACAGAAAAGAAAGAAAGCCAGGGAAAACGGGTTAAATCTGAAGAAAGATGTAGAAACCCTAGCTCCAAGAGGATAGAAAAGGAAGAAGCTAAGATTAGAGATCTCTAATGGAATAAATGTTACAAGTAAAACTTACAAGCACACGAAGGCTAGAATTAACATATGGATACATAATCAAAGCAAAGAATAATTAATTATTAGGAAACACAAAACCCTTGCTTCAAATTCCAATAACTAATTTGCTTTTCAATAGGGGACATATGCATTTACATGCACACACAAATGTATTCTTCTATTTGGAGTCTTAATTTAATTCAGTATATTTGCTTGCTCAACTAATAAAATTTAACTTTTCAGTTATTCGAAATACATAATCAAAGCAAAGCATAATTAATTCTTAAGAAAACAAATTTAATTCATCTTCTTGCAACCAAACAAATCAAAACCCAAATTGTCCATAAACTTCAGCCACGACCCCTATGTTTTTTTAATATTTTAGTCAAAAATTCTCTTACTGTTTAGAGTATTATGAATTAAAAACTAAATCAAAGCAGGCAAAAAATAAAAATTTAAAGGATTAATAATTCAACTCCAAAGAAACAAATAGATCATAACCCCAAAATCATCTCAATTTTTTAGAAAAATAATATTAACCTTTTTTACGACTCTTGACCTTGATTTTATCTCAATCACATATTTTTTCACAAAATAAAACTTTCAACCTCGAAACAAACAAAACCCTAATCCAAGTTGAAAAATAAATTTAACAGGTAACATCAAAATTCCTTAAAATCAACACATAAAAACTCACATCAATCAATAAAAAAAACTAGAAAAAATAGATAAAAGTGAAAACCAAACCTGATTTAATTGTCTCTCAAGATCAAAGAATCATAACAAGAGCAAAGGACGAGAGAGAGAAAATAGAAACAATACTACTTGTCAACGATACCCAGAGACTAATTACTTTGATCTAACGAGGTTTGATTTTCTAAATTTCTGTAAGTGCATAAGAGAAAGATTGGTCTGGTGTGAGCTGTGGGTTATTTACTTATTGATCGGCTAGAGAAGAGACATGATCGGCTAGAAAAGAGACAGATGCAGGGGGCAAGAGGCAAAGAGGATGAAAATTGAAGGGGAAAGGAAGAAGGCTGGTTTGGTGTGAGCGACAACTTCAAAAGTAAATTGTAATGTCATTTAGGTTTAGGTTTACTGTATTATTTATACTAGGTTGTTTCTAACTTTATTTTTATAGGTGGCCGGTTCGGTTCACCAGTTTTGGTGGTAAAACCCAAACCAAACCGAACAGGAAAGATTTCTGGTTTTAGTAATTAGTTTAATCGATTTTTCATCATGGTTTGGTTTTCTCGGTTAATTTTCCATTGATTTTCTTGGTTTTTTTGGTTACTAGGTTTTTTTGAACACCCTTAGACACCACTCTTGAAAAATTGAAAAAGTATTTTTCCACTTTGCCTCAAAATGCAATTACAAAAATTTATCGAGCTAGGTGTGCAAGATTGAGGTTGTTAATGAACCATGAATTTCCTGAAAAGATTCACTAACTAATTAAAGCAAAGGTTCGATTATCAGGTGAGTCTTTTAATTTTTTCATTTCACACATGCTTGGAACAGGTAAAAGCATTTTTGTAAAGAAACGTCATGCAAAACGACTGAAAGTCTGCCATCGATGTGCCAGATGGACTTGTAATGCACAATGTCGTTCTTTAGGAATGATATATGTAAACAACTGCAAAAATCTTACAAAGTGGATTTTATTGACCCGCTACGTTCAAGGATTCACATGTATTCTGCAAAACCTGTGAAAATTATCAAAAGGTGGGATTTATTTCAAAACACAGAGAGTCTTTAGATAATCTTCTATTGACTCTTAAGTCTCATCATAGTGGATATATGCATCATGTAATTCATAACTTATGAACCCATTTTTATAAAGAACATACTTAGCATAGTCTTTGCCAGTTTTTAAGAAAACTAGATAGGAAGTTTATCCCTAACTCATAGAAGGGCATTTAAGCTGTTTTTAAACGTAAAACCAAGGGAAGATGTGAGCCATAGTCACAACTGCGATTTGAGTCTTAGTTTTTAAAAACTTGTGTCTTTTGGTTTTGTTAATAGCATAATATTTGTGTTTTGTTATTTTTTATATTTATTTAAGTATGTTTCAGGTTTGTTATTGTTTGGTGTTGTAGGTGATGTCTTCTATACTCTATCTTTCTACTTTAGAACATTGAGGATAATATCTCCTTTTAGTTACGCAGAAAGGGTAGTAATTGACAAAAAAAAAATTTAACTAACTGTGTTTTCTATTTCATAAAGCATGTGCAAAATTATTATTAATAGGATGGCAGAGTAAATGAGCTCTTTTGTTAAAATGACTCGTGAGACGCATTTTAGTAACCATTCTTAGCAAGGTCTATCATAATACTTCTTGAAATATTTAGGTTTACAAACTCTCACATTGTTATCACTTAATTCTGGTCATATACTCATTTAACATGCATTTTTAAACCTTAATTTTCACACACACACTTTAACATATGATTGTGGGTTGCATATTGGATTATTATATTATTTATATTTTTTTGTTAAAGGTAACAACTAAGAGAAAAGTATAGTATATAATTTGAAAAAAAAAAGAGAAAAAAATGATGATAATAAAAATATAGATAAGTTTGGTTTCGTAACCTCCCTAACCTAAGAAATTAAGCCCGAATGGGTATTTTAACACCTAATACCTTAAAGTCAACTGACTTGAGAGCTATTGGCCCAACGCTTATTACATGGGTTAAGGAGAAAAGTTAAGGTAATCAAACATTGCATTATCTACGTATCAGTAGCTACAACCTGAGTTACTAAGCTCGTAGGGGTATCTTAACACCTAATGCCCTAAAACCAACTGGTCTGGTAGTTATTTGGCCGAAAACTTGTTACATGGGTTAAAGATGCATTGTGTTTTAAGTTACATGTATATATATTTTAAAAAAAAAATCTCATCCCAAGAAAGTTAACCTTAAACATTAGAACAAAAATTTTGTTTTCTTTCAAGTAAAGCCCCGTAACTATATGTTGATATATTGAGCATAAAATAAATATTTATTAATATCTTGTTTAAGAGGTATTGAGCAAATATATAAATTTAATGAGAGTTTGTTTATCGGGATAGATTAATGGAAGTTAAATGATGAATACCTTGCTTTAAGGAATTTGCAAATTGTTTTTCTATTTTAACGCTTTGATTACTAAGGACTAGTAATAAACGGTTGAGGGGTGTGATTAGTACTTAAAAATACATTTTTATCAAGGTTTTATATCATCATTTTGCACTTGAAGTATTAATAACTCCTTAACTAAAACATGTTTTATAATACCATATCTAACAATATAAGATATCTTTAATTTGTGGTAAATGTTCATTTTAAATGCAGGCCTATCACATAAATGAAAGGATTGATTGATGAGTTTAAGAACTGAAATTGAAAGGACAAAGAGATGACCAAACTTAGAAAAGAAATGTTGGTGTAATTTAAATCGGAACATTGTTCGGTATTTGGGTCATATTTGAAGCTGTAGATCTCAGTTTTAGGCCTCTTTTATATGGATAGAAAGGTAAGACATAGGCTTACAACTTTCATGAGAACCTAAAATTTAAAAAGGTCATTTTCAACTCCAAATTGTAGCAACAACGAAGAAGTCTGAATCTGTCATGCAGCTAAAATATTGTTCAGTGTTTGACCCATATCTAGAGCTCTAGATGTCCAAATGACCTTAATTTTTTTTCCTAGAAAGCTGAGACAATTTTTTCAAACTTTCATGTTTCAAGTGGTTCCAATTCTGACGTTATCAATGATCTTTTAGGTAGACAAAAGAAGATAAGGATTGTCACCAAGTCAACAGTTGGTCACCCACTCATCAATTAGTCATCAAATCAATAGTTTTCAATTTTAGCCTATAAAAAAAAGGCATTTGTCATGCATTTAGGCATCTTGGTTTCCAGATCAAGGTTAGAGGATCCACTAATGATATTAAAAATAAATCTAATATAAGCGTTTTTTTTACTCAACTGAAAACCACACACAAAAGAGGTTCCAATCAAATGATTTGTCATTAATAGCTTATTATAAATTATTAACATGATCATATTAATTATGTTATTTAAGTAACACCAAATTTTTAAATATTGTTAGGAATTCATGATGCTAATTTATGTTAACAATAAATCAAGTTCCTTTCATAACAAAAGTATAGATTATACCATATGGTTGGCTATGAAAGTTTCAACCATTTATTGTACTAAGTGTTATACAACACAAATTTAGATTAACCATTTAATAAGTAAGGTATTAAGAATTAATAAGATAAAAATGATAGGACATATTAAAAGCAAGTTGTTTATGATATAAGTGACACAACAAAAAGATTGATGTCTTCTCTCAAGTAGAGAAGTGTCAAAGTAATAAATTATATAAAAATATATATAACCTAGCAAGATCGGGGTCAAACTACAAGGAGCTTAATTGTATAAATTATATATAAAAAAATATATAACAACAACAACAGTAGTAACAATAATAGTAATAATAATAATAATAATAATAATAATAATAATAATAAAGAAGTTAATGAGAACTTTAAAATGGAAGATCAATATGAGGATCAAACAATAATAAAAACAAATGTCAAGGTTAAAGGATCAACTAATGATATTTCAAACAAGTATAGTATAAATTTTTTTATTACTCAATTGAAAACTACACACAAAAAAAGTTTCAATCGGATTATAAATTATTAACATGATTACATTAGTTATCTTATTCGAATAATACTAATACTTGTAAATTGTCAGGTATTCATGATTATAACTTATGTTAACAACAAGTCAAGTTCCTTTCATAGCACAAGTGTCGATTATACCATACGGTTGAGTTATGAAAGTGCCAAGTATTTGTTGTACCAAGTGTGTTATACAACACAAATCTAGACTAACCATTTAATAAGTAAAGTATTAAAAGTAAACAAGATAACACACAAAAACATGTTAGTATCAAACATTAAATTCCATATTATGTTTATATTATACTTATTCTTACACCATTAGTGTAATCTTTTCACCTTGACATAATAAATTTAACTAAATATAATAAAAGAGAGAAATATAAATAAACAAGATAAGAATATAAATAAGATAGAAGTTAACTAAGGAAAGGAAAGGAAATGAGAAGTATAAACAAGAGATTAATATAAGTAAAACTTAAGTATTATAATAAAAAAAAAGAGCAATAACATAATCTTGATCTGGAAACCAAGATGTTTAAATGCATGACAAATGCCTCCTTTTATAGGCCAAAATTAGAAAATATTGATTTGATGACTAATTGTTGAGTGGGTGGCCACATCTTGACTTGGTGACAATCCTTATCTTCTTGTCTACTAAAAAAAGTCATTGTTAATGTCATAATCTAAACAAACTTAGATATGAAAGTTCTAGAAAATTATCTCAGCTTTTCATAAGTAAAAAGTTGAGGTCATTTGGACTTCTAAAACTCAAGATATGGGTTGAATATTGAACAATATATAGGTTGTAGGACAGATTTGAAGTTCTACGTTATTGCTAATATTTAGACTTCCAAATAGCATAATTGAGTCTTGCCTTCTTGTGAAAGTTTTAAGCCTATATCTTAGTTTTTCATCCATATAAAGTAGACATAAATCCAAGTTCTATAGTTCCAGTTATGATCCAATTATCGAATAATATTCCAATTTGGACTAAACCAGCATCTCTTTTTTAAACTTCACCTTTTTTTATCTTTTCAATTTCAGTACTTCAACTCATCAATCAATCCTTTTATTTATATGATAGGCCTGCATTTAGGATAAACATTTACCATAAATTAAAGGTATCTTATGGTATCATACTTGTTATTATAAAATATACTTTAGTAAGGAGTTATTGATACTTCAAATGCAAAAAAAAAATTGATATAAAACCTTAATAAAAATACACTTTTAAGTACTAATCAATAAGCATTGAAGTCCATATTGAGTTTATATTATACTTATCCTAACACTATTAGTGAAACATTTTCATCTTGACATAATAAACTTAGCTAAACATAATGAAAAAGAGAAATATAAATAAACAAGAAGAGACATACTTATCCATATTGAATAATGTCTGGACTGTAGGACAACTTTTAACTTCTCTGTTATTACTATAATTTGAACTTGAAAATGGTCCTTTTGAATTTTAGACTCTCATAAAAGTTTGAGGCCTATATCTTAACTTTCTATCCATATAAACCAGACCTAAATACAAGTTCTATAGCTCCATTTATGATCCAATAACCGAATGGTGTTCCAATTTGAATTCAATCAGCACCTCTTTTCTAAACTTAGCCCTCTTCTTGTCTTTTCAATTTTAGTAATTAAACTCATCAATCAATTCTTTGATTTATGTGATAGGCCTGCATTTAAAATGAATATTTACCATAAATTAAAGGTATCTTATATTATCAGACTTGTTATTATAAAACATGCTCTAATCAAGGAGTTATTGATACTTCAAGTGCAAAATAATGATATAAAATCTTGATAAAAATGCACTTTTAAATACTAATCATAAAAAAAAAAAAATTGATGTCTTCTTCCAAGTGTAGAAGTGTCAAAATAATAAATAACTCGGCAAGACTAAGGTCAAACCATAGGAAGGTTAACTGTATAAACTACAAATAAAGAAATAGTTAATAATGAAAAAGAAGTTGAAGAGAGTTTTGAGATGTGATATTAATGTAAGGATTTGAACAAATACAAAACAATTGTCAAGGTTAGAGGATCCATTAATGATATTTCAAGTATGTATAATATAAACTCTTTTTATTATTTAATTGGAAACCATAAACAAAGAAGGTTACAATCGAATTATAATTTATTAACATGATTATATTAATCATGTTATTTGAGTAATGTCAATACTTGTAAATGTTGTTAGGTATTCATAGTGATAACTTATGTTAACAACAAATCAAATTCTTTTCATAGCACGGGTGTCGGTTATACTATACAGTTGGGCTATGAAAGTGATTAGTACTTAAAAGTGTATTTTTATCATGGTTTTATATCATCATTTTGCACTTGAAGTATCAATAACTCCTTAATTAAAATATGTTTTATAATAATGTATCTAATAATATAAGATACCTATAATTTGTGGTAAATGTCTATTTTTAATGCAGGTCTATCACATAAATGAAAGGATTGATTGATGACTTGAAGAACTTAAATTGCAAGGATAAAGAGATGGCCAACCTTAGAAAAGAGATGCCGGTGCAATACAAACCAGAACACTGTTCGGTAATTGGGTCATATCTAGAGCTATATATCTCAGATTTAGGTCCAATTTATATGGATGGAAAGGTAAGACATAGGCCTACAACTTTCATATGGAGCCCAAGATCTAAAAAGGCCATTATCAAGTCCAAATTGTAGCAACAACAAAGAAGCCCGAATCTATCTTCCAGCCCGAGCACTGTTCGGTAGTTTGGCCATATCTGGAGTTCTAGAAGTCCAAATGAGCTGAATTGTTTACACAAGAAAGCTGAGACAATTGCCTACAACTTTCATGTTTACAATTGGCTCCAATTTTGACGTTATCAATGACTTTTTGGGCAGACAAGAGAAGATAAGGATTGTCACCAAGTCAAAAGTTGGCCACCCACTTATCAATTAGTCATCAAATCAATAGTTCCCAATTTTGGCCTATAAAAGGAGGCATTTGCCATGCATTTAGGCATCTTGGTTTCCAGATCAAGATCATGCTCTTCCTTTCTCTCTTTGTATTTTTTGTAATGTTTATGCTTTGCTTTCATTAATATTAAGTTTATGCCTTTCATTTTCTTTCCTTTACTTAGTTAACTTTTATGTTCTTATTTTGTTTATCTATTTTGCTTTCTTTCATTATGTCTAGCTAAGTTAATTATGTCAAGGTGAAAAGGTTACACTAATGGTGTAAGAATAAGTATAATGTAAACTAATATGGACTTTAATGTTTGATACTAACATGTTTTATATTTGTTATCTTGTTCACTCTTTAATACTTTGCTTGTTAAATGACTAATCTTGATTTATGTTGTATAACACTTGGTACAACAAATGCTTGGCACTTTCATAGCCCATACTGTATGGTATAACCGACACCTGAGCTATGAAAGGAACTTGATTTGTTGTTAACATAAGTTATAATCATGAATGCTTGACGAGATTTACAAGTATTAGCATTAATTGAATAAGATGACTAATGTAATCATGTTAACAATATATAATCTGATTGGAACCTCCTTTGTGTGTGGTTTCCAATTCAATAATAATAGTTTATACTACACTTGTTTGGTATACCATTAGTGGAACCTCTAACCTTGACATTTGTTATTATCATTGTTTAATCGTTACATTAATATTCCATCTCAAAGTTCTCATCTTCTTCTTCTTCTTCTTCTTCTCTTTCTTTTTCTTTATTATTATTATTATTATTATTATTATTATTATTATTGTTATTGTTATTATTATTATTATTATTACTACTACTACTACTACTACTATTATTATTAGTATTATTATTGCTTCTATTATTATTGTTGTTGTTATTATTACTATTGTTGTTGTTTATAATTATTGTTTATAATTGTTGTTTATAATTTGTACAAATAACCTCCCTGTGGTTCGACCCCGGTCTTGCCGGGTTATTTATTACTTCGACACTCCTGCACTTGGGAGAAGACATCAATCTTTTAGTCGTGTCAAGTTTTTGGCGTGGGAGAAGACATATTTATTACTTCGACACTCCTGCACTTGGGAGAAGACAACAATCTTTTCGTCGTGTCAAGTTTTTGGCGCCGTTGCCGGGGAGATAAGTTCTTGTATAAATTATAGTATTTATTTTATTTTCTCTTTTCACTTTTCTTGTATATAACTTTGTTTTTTTTCTCTTGTTTCTTCTTCTTTTGTTTTCTTCTTCCTTTTATTCTATTCCTACACGTGCATGAGAGTGTGGTCACGTACATCAAGTGGTAGACTTTGTAGGGTATCCTATCATTTTCAAAAAAATATGGCTGAAGAAGATAATCAATCACTTCATAATGAGAATAATGAGAATAACCGTGCTAGAACACTTAGAGACCACATGAATCCCACAAGAACAAGTGCACCATCATGCATAGTTTTTCCTCCTGATGCATCTCATTTTAATTTTAAACCAGGTATTATTCAACTTTTACCTTCTTTTCATGGTTTAGAATTGAAAAATCCATACTTGCATTTAAGGGAATTTGAGGAGGTCTGCAATACATATAATAATTTAAATTGTAGCATGAACACCATCAGATTAAAGCTTTTTCCTTTTTCATTAAAAGATAAAGCTAAAACATGGCTACAAAATTTAAGACCAGGATCCATTCGTGCTTGGGAAGAAATGCAACAACAATTTTTAAAGAAGTTTTTCCCATCTCATAGAACAAACTCTTTCAAGAGACAAATCACCACTTTCACTCAAAAACCAGGAGAAACATTTTACAAATGTTGGGACACTCAAAAACCAGGAGAAACATTTTATAAATGTTGGGACAGGTATCGAGATTTGCTTAGTACTTGTCCTCATCATGGTTTTGAAACATGGAGATTGGTTTCACACTTCTATGAAGGGTTAACACCTAAAGATAGACAAATGATTGAATTGATGTGCAATGGAACTTTTGAAGATAAAGACCCTAATGAAGCAATGGAGTACTTAGACTTGTTAGCTGAAAATGCTCAAAATTGGGACACTGCGGGTACTTATGAGGCACCGAGTAAAACTCAACCTCACACATCTAGTGAAGGTATGTACAACCTTAGGGAAGATCATGACCTTCAAGCCAAGTTTGTATCTTTAGCTAGAAAAGTCGAGGCACTAGAATTGAAAAAGAGTGGTCAATTAAAATCTGTTGAAAACATTATGTGTCAAATCTGTGAAAGAAATGAACATTTAACCAATGATTGTCCAACCTTGCCTTCTTTTAAGGAATGTCTCCATAAACAAGCCCATGCTTTAAACAATTTCCAAAGGCCCAACCACATCCCATACTCCTAAACATACAACCCTGGTTGGAGGAATCACCCAAATTTCAGTTGGAAGAGTGAGAACAACAATGCACAAACTTCACAACCACCGTTTCAAGCACACCATAATTTCCAAAATTCTCATGGATATGCACCTCCTTATGCTCCACCTCCTAGAAGAAATCTTGAGGAAACATTGCATGCATTCATTGAAAAGCAAGAGACAATTAATACTCAACTTGCTCAAAACATGACAGATTTTAAAGATACTCTTGCTAAATTAACATCTGCTCTCAGTTTCCAAGAGAAAGGTAAGTTTCCATCTCAAACACAACAAAATCCCAAAGGGCAATACAATGCAAATGCAAGTAGTTCCGGAAGCCAACACATGGATCAAGTCAAATCAGTCACTACTCTACGCAGTGGTAAGGTTATTGAAAAACCCTCTCTTGAACCTTATGAGAAAGATGATGAATCAATCTCTGAGGGTAAGGAAGGGGATGAATCTGAAAATTGCAAAGAAACGACTGATTCACCGCCAGCACTTCCATTTCCTCAAGCCATGACCAAACAAAGGAAAGTCAATCACAATTCTGAAATTTATGAAATGAAAGGATTCAAATCACCACTTTCACTCAAAAACCAGGAGAAACATTTTACAAATGTTGGGAAATTTTCAAACAGGTAAGGATCAATATACCTTTGTTAGATGCAATTAAACAGGTTCCTTCCTATGCTAAATTTTTGAAAGATCTCTGCACTGTGAAAAGGAAACTGAATGTGAAAAAGAAAGCCTTTCTAGCCGAACAAGTAAGTGCTATTCTTCAAAACAATAATGCTTTGAAATATAAAGACCCTGGTTGTCCTACAATTTCTTGCTTTATTGGAGAGCATAAAATTGAAAGAGCCTTACTTGATCTTGGTGCTAGTGTGAATTTACTTCCATATTCAGTTTTTCAAAGTCTCAATCTTGGTGAGTTAAAACCAACTTCTATATCTCTTTTACTTGCCGATAGATCTATAAAAGTGCCTAGAGGAATAATTGAAGATGTGTTAGTACAAGTCGATAAATTCATTTATCCTGTGGATTTTATTGTCTTGGACACAGAACCTATTGAAGCATGTAATTCATTTCCTGTTATTTTAAGACGTCCGTTTCTTGCAACTTCTAACGCATTGATTAATTGTAGGAATGGACTAATGAAGCTATCATTTAGAAACATGACATTGGAGATGAATATTTTCAACATTTGCAAGCAACTTGGAGATGATAATGATTTACAAGAAGTAGATCATATTGACGAATTAGTTTATGATCAACTTGAATCTACTTTAAGTAAAAATGAGTTGGATGAATCTGAAGATTTGCAAATGATTTATTCTGAGGAAGAAATCACGGATAACAAACGCACAGAAAATGTTGATGCGAATCTTTTGTCAACAGTGACAACAGATTCGACATCTGACATCACACTAATGGATGATTACTTTCCTAACGAATCCTTACTTTCTCTTAGTCCAATGCCTTGGTATAATAAAAATATCAATTTTCTTGCTTTAGGAGATTTGCGAGCTGATTGGAGTACTCAAGACAAAGAAAAGTTTTTGAACGAAGTGAAGAGCTTTTATTGTGATAACCCTAACTTATTCAAATATTGTCCTGATCAAATATTTCAAAGATTCATTCCCGACAATGAGGTAAGTAGTGTCATTAAACTTTGTCATTCTGAAGCATGCGGAAGTTATTTCTCGTCAAAAAAGACAGCTGCAAAAATCTTTCAAAATGGATTTTATTGGCCCACCATGTTCAAGGACACGCATGCATTCTGCAAAACTTGTGAAAATTTTCAAAAGATTGATACTGGTCAAAAAGTTTTGTTTTATAATTCTCGACTCTATGCATTCCCTAGAGAGCTAAGACCTAGATGGAGCAATCCTTATGGGGCCTGTGATATTGAGAATTCAATGAATGACAATGATTTTAAGGAAAATGGACATCGTTTGAAAGCTTACTTTGATAATTTTCCTAGTGAAAATGAATTAGCTGGTTTGAATGATCTTGTAGATAAAGGTTGATTATTTTGTTTTTCTCACATTTTTTTTTTTTTTATGTTTCTTTTTGAGTGATTTTTGCTAGTTTCTTTCACCCCGATCAAATGGCGGATAACGGTACTCCGTGACTTAAGTCGGTTCTTTCAGTTTCCCACAATTAGTGATATCTGTGTATATATCTGTGCAATTTTTTGAATCTCTCTTCCAATTCTCATTTGAAAATGGACACTAATCTTGAAAAATTGAAAAAGTATTTTCCCGCTCTGCCTTAGAATGCGATTATAAAAATTTACCGTGCTAGATGTGCAAGATTGAGATTGTTAATGAATCATGGAATTCCTGAAGATATTCGCTGGTTGATTGAAGCAAAGGTTCGATTATCAGGTGAGTCCTCTAATTCCTTCATTTCACACATGCCTGGAACAGGTAAAAGCACTTTTGCAAAGAAACGTCGTGCAAAACGACTAGAAGTCTGTCATCGATGTGCTAGATGGACTTGTAATACACAATGTCATTTTTTAGGAATGGTATCTATAAACCGTGAAGATAAAATACAATTCATTAAGGATGGCCTGAGTAAGGAGTCTTTAGATAATCTTCTATTGACTCTTGAGACGCATCCTAGTGGAGATGTGCATCGTGTAATTCATGATTTGTGGCCACTATTTCATAAAGAACATGATCGACTTAGTCTTGGGAATCTGACTAAAAAAGACCTTGTTTGCCAGTTTTTAAGAAAACTGGATGGGAAGCCTATCCCCGACCCATGGAGGGTGTTTAAGCCGTTCTTGGACGTAAAACCAAGGGAAGATGTGAGCCACAATCACAACTACCTGTACATACACATGCTTTTTCAAAAAGTAAATAAATAAATAAATAAAGAGAGAGAGAGAGTGAGACTCCAGTTGGCCTACATATAGGTGTTATGATTGCCTTTCTCATTTCTCATCTATAAAACCCTCTCTTCCTTCCTTTCATTTCTACTCAACCCATACATTCAACAAATATAGAAGTGTGTAGAAATGGCAAGTTTCTCAGGTCATCAAATAAGAAATATTTGTGTTTTCGTTGGATCTAGTCCTGGGAAAGAAAAGGAGTTTTTAGAATCAGCAAATCATCTTGGTCAAGTGCTAACTGAGAGAAAGATTCATTTAGTGTATGGGGGAGGCAGTCTTGGGTTAATGGGAGGTGTGTCAATAGCTGCATTTTTAGGAGGTAGTCAAGTTTTGGGGGTCGTCCCTGAAGCTTTGGCACAAGGGGACATCATTGGAAAAACAATTGGAGAGGAACTTCAGGTCTCCACAATGTCAGCTCGAATGAATGCAATGTTTAACCATGCTGATGCCTTCATTGCTTTACCAGGTGGTCTAGGCACATTGGAAGAGATCTTTCATATTTCCTCTTGGGCTCAACTGCATATTCACCATAAACCCATAGGTTTGTTAAATGTTAATGGTTATTATGATAAATTGTTGTCTTTTCTTGATCATGCTGTGGAACAGGAATTTCTAACATCTTCTGCACGACAAATCATAATCTCTGCTGCTACTGCTGAACAATTGATTGACCAACTACAATCTTTCATTCCTGTGATTGATCCTTCCATGAGTCGCATAAATTGGTCATCTAAGGAAAGCCGTAAAAAGCTTAGATTGGATTTGAGCCTTCATTTGTGAATTTTTGTGTCTTTTGGTATTTGTGAATTTAAAGCTTAGATTGGATTTGAGCCTTCATTTGTGAATTTTTGTGTCTTTTGGTTTTATTATTGTGTTTTGTTATTTCTTATTTTTGTTTTAGTGTGTTTCAGGTTTGTCAGTGTTCGTTATTTCAGGTGATATCTTCTATACTCTATCTTTCTACCTTAAAACATTGAGGACAATGTCTCGTTTTGGTTGGGGGAAGAGGGTACTAGTTGATAAAAAAAAAAAAATTGTTTTTCATTTCATAAAGCATAAAAAAAAATGTCTCGTTTTGGTTGGGGGGGGGGGGTAGTATTTGATAAAAAAAAATTGTTTTTCATTTCATAAAGCATGTGCATAATTGTTGTTACTAGGATGGCAGAGTAAAGGAGCTCTTTTGTTAAAGTGACTCTTGAGACGCATCTTAGTAACCATTCTTAACAAGGTCTATTATAACACTTCCTGAAATATTAAGATTTACAAACTCTCACATTGTTATCACTTAATTCTGCTCACATACTTATTTAACATGTATTCTTAAACCTTAATTTACACACACACACTTTAACATATGATTGTGGGTTGCATATTGGATTATTACATTATTTATGTTCTTTTGTTAAAGGTAACAACTAAGGGAAAGGGATTGTATATAATTAAGAAAAAAAAACATGAAAAAAAAAGAAAAAAGAAAAAATGATGATAATAAAAATGTAGATAAGTTTGGTTTCGTAGCCTCCCTAACCTAAGCAATTAAGCCCGAAGGGGTGTTTTAACACCTAATACCCTAAAGTCAACTGACTTGGGAGCTATTGGCCCAACGCTTGTTACATGGGTTGAGGAGAAAAGCATAAGGAAATCAAACATTGCACTATCTACATATCAGTATCTGCGACCCGAGTTACTAAGCTCGTAGGGGTGTCTTAACACCTAATGCCCTAAGACCAACTGGTCTGGGAGTCATTAGTTGAAAGCTCGTTACATAGGTTAAAGATGCATGATGTTTTTAAATTATATGTATATATATTTAAAAAAAAAAAGAAGAAAAAAAAAGACAAAAATAATAATCCCAGCCCAAGGAAGTTAACCTTAAACATTAGAACAAAAATTTTGTTTCCTTCCAAGAAAAGCCCCATAATTATGTGTTGATACATTGAGCACAAAAGAAAGGTTTATTAATATCTTGTTAAGAGGTATTGAGCAGATATATAAATTTAATGAGAGTTTGTTTATTTGGATAGATTAATGGAAGTTAAATGATGAATACCTTGCTTTGTGGAATTTGCAAATTGTTTTTCTATTTTACGCTTTGATTACTAGGGACTAGTAATAAGCTGGTTCGGGGGTGTGATTAGTACTTAAAAGTGCATTTTTATCATGGTTTTATGTCATCGTTTTGCACTTGAAGTATCAATAACTCCTTAACCAAAGCATGTTTTATAATAATATATCTAATAATATAAGATACCTTTAATTTGTGGTAAATGTTCATTTTAAATGCAGGCCTATCACATAAATTGGCCTTTAATTTGCAACTGGCTCCAATTTTGACGTTATCAATGACGTTTTGGGCAGACAAGAGAAGATAAGGATTGTCACCAAGTCAAAAGTTGGCCACCCACTTATCAATTAGTCATCAAATCAATAGTTTCCAATTTTGGCCTATAAAAGGAGGCATTTGCCATGCATTTAAGCATCTTGGTTTCCAGATCAAGATCATGCTCTTCCTTTCTCTCTTTGTATTTTTTGTAATGCTTATGCTTTATTTTCATTAATATCAAGTTTATGCTTTTCATTTCCTTTCCTTTACTTAGTTAACTTTTATCTTGTTTATGTTCTTGTTATGTTTATTTATTTTTCTTTCTTTTATTATGTTTAGCTAAGTTTATTATGTCAAGGTGAAAAGGTTACACTAATGGTGTAAGAATAAGTATAGTGTAAATTTAATATGGACTTTAATGTTTGATACTAACATGTTTTGTATTTGTTATCTTGTTCACTCTTTAATACTTTGCTTGTTAAATGACTAATCTTGATTTATGTTGTATAACACTTGGTACAACAAATGCTTGGCACTTTCATAGCCCATAATGTATGGTATAACCGACACCTGAGCTATGAAAGGAACTTGATTTGTTGTTAACATAAGTTATAATCATGAATGCTTGACAAGATTTACAAGTACTAGCATTAATCGAATAAGATGACTAATGTAATCATGTTAACAATCTATAATCTGATTGGAACCTCCTTTGTGTGTGGTTTCCAATTGAATAATAAGAGTTTATACTATACTTGTTTGACATACCATTAGTGGAACCTCTAACTTTGACATTTGTTATTATTATTGTTTAATTCTTATATTAATTTTCTATCTCCAAGTTCTCATCATCTTCTTCTTCTTCTCTTTCTTTATTATTATTATTATTGTTACTATTATTATTATTATTATTATTATTATTATTATTATTATTATTGTTATTGTTATTGTCATTGTTGTTATTATTGTTAATACTATTATTATTGTTGTTGTTGTATTATTGTCGTTTATAATTTGTACAATTAACCTCCCTATGGTTCGACCCCGGTCTTGCCGGGTTATTTATTACTTTGACACTTCTGCACTTGGGAGAAGACATCAATCTTTTAGTCGTGTCAGTCATCAATCAATCCTTTCATTTATGTGATAGGCCTGCATTTAAAATGAACATTTACCATAAATTAAAGGTATCTTATATTATTAGATATATTATTATAAAACATGCTTTAGTTAAGGAGTTATTGATACTTCAAGTGCAAAATGATGATATAAAACAATGATAAAAATGTACTTTTAAGTACTAATCAATAATATTTATTAAATTTAGTGCAAAATGATGATATAAAACAATGATAAAAATGCACTTTTAAGTACTAATCAATAATATTTATTAAATTTATCAAAATATAAATATAAAATTATTTTTTTTTTAAAAAATTATTAATAACATAGTATCGTTGTTGCTAATGTTTTGATTTCCAAACTTTTACATGACACGTTGCAATTATTTAACAATTTGTCTCCTAATTTATAATTTTGTTATAAATTTGTAAAGCTAAATAATATGTTATTAGGACCAAACTCCTAAATATGGATTTCTTGTTTCAAAGATAGGAAAATACTGTAGATTTGCTTTCCCTAGGACTGATTGTTCCTCTCTCGTGCGCAGGCGGAGACAGGAAGCCTCTCTCCCCTTATCCTGTCATGTTTTCACCTCAATACCAACAAATAACATCCCACCTATCTCTCTCCGTATCTTCCTCTCCCTCTCTCTGTTTAAATTCCAAATCTTTGTCACAAAACAGATAAGAAGGCTCTTCTTCCATGGATTTCTTTATAGAAAAAACACTGAATTGAATTGAAGGATAAAAGAATCATATAGTAATAATAATTATAGTAGCTAGCGGTAGACTAGTAGCTAAGTGGAGGATGTCTTGTTTACTGCCACAGTTCAAGTGCCAACCAGACTCTTTCTCTATTCAGTTTAGAAATCTTCAACATCACAGAACCAACCATATCCAGCTCTGTGAGTTGCTCTCTTGCATTCTTTTCTTTTTTCTTTATTGTTTACTCACCAATGCCTTTGTTTCAGTTAGAATTCAAATGGGTTTTGTGCGTTTGTTTTGGTGTTGCCTTTTCTTGATATTTTATCACAAATGCCTTTGTTTTGACAATAGTTGAACTGGGTATCTCTTTGTTTTGACCATAAAGCAATTTTGAGTGCTTTCGTTTCTATCAGAATTGAAATGGATGTCTTGTTTTGGTTTTGTGTGTTTTGAATGCCGTTGAGTAATGGAAGTCTTGGCTTTGATAATAATTTTTGGAAGATTATGTTTTTGTGTTTTTATGGTTGATATCTAATGACAAATGCTTTAACCAGAACTGAAATGGGTGGGTTCTGGTTCAATGTGTATTTGATGCCAGCAATCGTAGGCATATTTGTTTCCGTAAGAATTGAGGTGGGTTTATTTTGGTGTTAAGTTGCATGATAGGCATCCTCAGTATGCGTTTGTTTCAAATAGAATTGAGATGGGTGTGTTCTGCTCCTCCATTCCTGATCTTGTGTTTTCACATTAATCCCTGTTTCTAGAATTGGGAAATAGTGTTTTAACTAAACTTACTTTCTATGGTAGATCTGCGGCAAAATTTAAAATATCTACCAAAAGAAAGTGTGGTATCTCTAGGTCTAATCAGGATTTGTTTGCCAATCATCATTCTTTTCAATTTGTGATGTTTTTCCAAAACAAATTGTTTCCCAAATAATTTAGTAGTTGATCGAGTGATGTCTGTTAGTGTAATTAATGGTTGAGCTCCCAAGGATTTCAAGATATGGGGAACTTTCTTCTTATCTCCAATATTGATAACTGCAAGACATATCTTGGACCTCAGGACAATGGATTTTGTTTTGTGGGGTATCCAGTGTTCCTGCTGTGTCAGCACTATATTCAAGAGCTATTGTTACTTCATTGGAACAGATTCCTCTCTCTTGTCAATATGGCCCATTACCATTTCAGGATGCCCCTTCTCTAATAGAAGAACCTTGATTGGAAAGGCCATCAAATTCATGCAACTGACCTCTTTTACTTGGGAAAGTCTAATTTGTTTTTTGCACAAGAAATAGCTAGGCAAACAATGTTTTTTCAAAAGGAAGGCTCAGAGATTAAAAAAAAATCAAATGCTAGATGGGAACTGGAGGCAAGTTTTGATAAACATTTTCATGTTAAATTTTTTTCTACTGTTAAATTATCTTCTTTAATCTCCTCTATTCTGATTTTAGAATCATCTTAACACTCTTTAATTACCCTTGACAAGGTTTGATGACTTCATTACAGATTTGTGTTAATTTATTATTACCTTCCTCCTGAAACAAAAAGCACTTGCATTATCCAAGTATCATGTTGTCTGCCACTTCCTCCAGAGCTTTCCCATCTAGAAGCTTGCATTTGCTGTTGCTCCTAGGATTAGGTTACTCCCATGTGTTACCCTCATTCAAATTGTCTATGCTTACAACTCCAGGAGCTAATTTTAATTCTCCTTCAGAAATCATACAGATGTTTCACTTTAACATGAGGAAACAATTACTAGCAAACAGATAGTCTCTATAAACATTTTAAGCTGAACCATGCCTGCAGAAATCTGTTGCTTTATTCAGTGGCACAATTTCCGAGTCTCATTTTTCACAGGGACCAGCCATTCTTATTTCCCCTTTCTTGTATCTGCTTTCCACAATAACAGTCTTTCCTTTCTATGGTGGAGGAATCTCTTTCATCCAGAACCATAATATTACCTCAACATACCTCTTTTCCAGAGTAACATAGTTTTTGCAGTTAAGGAATGGTGATATGGATTTTATTCACTAAAAATCCAGATTAGAAAATCCTATGAATGGTGAAATTGAAACAAATTCTAATTGTGTTCCTATGGCCACATTGAATCACCGAATATTTGTAATATAAGTTTATGCTTTGAGAAAACTTAGTGTTCTTGTTGTTTAATTTCCTTGCTGACTTTTATGCAAGTTTATCTAGCATCTACAGGTTATTTTATTATTTAACTTGTTGCAATTGTAGTTTGTATAAGGGTGCTATTACCACTTGTTGTTGTTGCTCTATGTAGAATATTGATTCTAGGGTTGTTGTTAAGTTGCTGAACTTTTGTTCATGATTACATTCATTTAATAGAGCATAAATTTGTCAAGATTATCTGGAACATAATTATTGAATGAAGAGCAGTCATTGCTAAGACTATATTGGTTTTATGTTTATTTATGATTTGAAGTCATAGAACTTATTATCATTATTTTTTGTCATGATTGCTTTGTGGAAATTGGCAGCAAAGAATGGGGAGCCATTTTGTTTCCAAGCACAATGCGCTTTGTCTTCTGCATCACCATCAACATCAACTGCAGTGCTCCATCTGGAGAAGTTGAGATTGCCTTCTTTAGAATCTCATTCTGATTCAATTGCTGCAAACAGGCCGTGGACATATATAGGGGGGATTGGTCCACCCAAAGAGGTGAGACTTGCATTATTTGGGATGTCACTGCAACTACAGTCCACTAAGTTAGTAGCAAGCTCCCTAGATGCTTTGTTTGTCATATTGCCAATCAAACCACAGTCAAAAAAATTTCTACCATTCATCCAGGGCCTTTCTAATCAGATTTTTAGTTTCTATTAGTTTCATTTCTTTTTCAAGCTATTCATGATCTTCTTCTTCTTCTTTTTTTTTGTTGATCGCCTGCTATCTAAGTTACAAAATTGCTTGGCCTAATTATTGAACAATTTTTTTGTATATATGTAGTTTCTGCAGTCTGTTTGTTTCTGAATAATCTGTTAATGGTCTGTATAAATGGTGATGTAATCTATTTTCTACTTTGATATTTGGGCAGCCACTCTTTGGAACTAGTTTAGCCACTGAAACGCTTATTGTAAATGATGAGGCTGTAATTGCTGCAGCGGCTGCTGAAGCAGTTGCTCTTGGAAGAGCTGCTGTCAAGGTTGCAAAAGATGCAGCTGAAATGGCCAAAAATTACTGTTCTGTGAATACAGTAACTAAAATTCCAGTTGCATCCACAGCAGATTCCTTTTCTTCAATGTGGTCTCTGCTTACTGGAAAAGAACGAGCTGATATAATTGGAGTTTCCTTCTCAGCTGAAACTGGACTAAGAGAAGAATGTTCAACTCAATACCCCACCGAAGAATCTGATTGTTTCGGACCAACATATGAAGAACTTGCACTTTTGGAGAAACAGCTTTCTGAGAGTATAGTTGTGCGATCAAAGCGCCAAACACAGAGAAAAGCTAAACGTGCAAGAGCAGCTGAAAAGGCTGCTGCAAATTTTGTGTTCAAGAACTCCGGTTCTGCTTGCAAGAAAAAGCATGTGCCCGTGCAAGAGGTAGACCAGTCTGATCCATTGCGTTTTTTTAGAGGAGCCAGCACCTCTTCCAGGCTTCTCAGTGCTACCGAAGAAGTGGAGTTGTCAGAAGGAATACAGGTCTGATTTATGAATTACCAATTTTAATGTTATTTAATGAACACTTCTTTTTTTATGGGGGTTTGGTTTAAGAATGCTTCTTTGATAAATTCCAGATGTCAACCACTGAAATACATTTTTACAGGAATGAATATTCCTGGTAATTCAGCAATTTGTTCTCGCATGTTTTGAGCTTTTTCACCCAAGAGTCCAGTGTAAACTCATAACTGCTAAAGCTTTAAAGGACCTGGTAGAAGTGAGGTAAATTATCCTAGATGCACTATAAATGGGAGCTAATTTTGTTAGTTGGTTGTTTGAAATTGAAAAGGAAAATTTTTCTCTTGCTATTTTGTGTACCTGACAATGTCTTCCAGCGCATTAGGTTTCTAGAATAGGAAGCTTCCAACATGTCTTCCTCGAGTTTTTATGCTATGGGTAACTGGAAAAACTGTTCATTCATAACAAAAGAAGATTACTATTATGTGACCATTTGCGAGGAAGTGGAGACTTAAGTGTTGAAATTTGTATTTTGTATAATCAGAGATAAATAAGGTTATTGCTGCACTTATATATTGCATGTCAATCAGATTTGGGATGTCTCATGTTTTGTTTATGTTCTTCAGGACCTACTAAAACTTGAAAGGATTGAGGAGGAGCTTAAGGAGCGATTTGGAGGCAAGCCCACCTTTGCACAATGGGCTGCTGCAGCTAGAGTTGATCAGATAACTTTGAGGAAGCGCTTGAACTATGGTATCCTTTGCAAAGACAAAATGATAAAATCCAACATTCGGCTTGTTATTTCAATTGCCAGAAATTATCAGGGAGCTGGGATGAATCTCCAAGATCTTGTTCAGGTGTGTAAAACACCAAATGGGGTCAGAGGGTTTTCCTGTATGTTCATCACAAAATATTTCTAGATCCCAATACCAGATAACTGCCAATAAACGCAAGCAAGAAAACACAATATACACCCCAGCCACACTTTTATGATTCTCCTGTAATACTCCAACTACACCATAAGGTTCCAAATAAATAGAATTAATTAATAAAGAAGAAACAAGGAAACTGAAACTTGTAATAATCCTTGGCATCAAGCGTGTAATTCCTAAAACTTATTCATTTACTTATAGGAAGGATGTCGAGGCCTAGCACGTGGTGCAGAGAAGTTTGATGCATCAAAAGGTTTCAAATTCTCTACATATGCTCACTGGTGGATTAGACAGGCAGTACGCAGGTCTCTCTCTGATCAATCTAGGACAATTCGCTTACCTGTAAGCTCTACTCCAACTCTCAGTTGTCCTTTTGTCTAAGTTTAAACAATTTGCCTTTAGAAAATGTGATCTAAACATGAGGTAGTAGCTGTATGCTTGCTGTGACCAGCTCATTTGCTTATGCCTGTACTAAATACATATCTTTTGTTCGAACATTTTTTTCAATATTTTGTGTTTACAGTTTCACATGGTGGACGCAACTTATAGAGTGAAGGAGGCTAGAAAACAATTGTATACTGAAAATGGAAGACATCCTGATGATAAAGAAGTTGCAGAGGCAACTGGGCTCTCGATGAAGAGGCTCAGTGCTGTACTACTAACTCCAAAAGCCCCAAGATCTCTTGACCAGAAGATGGGGTTTAACATGGATCTTAAACTTTCGGTCCGTAATATTCTTTCTCTAATGTACTCTTGGCGTTGCAGTTTTTGCTTAAACTTTTGTAGTCATCGTTGCATCTTTTAGCTTGCTTGGTTTACTGAAAATTTTGTGCATCATATTCCCCAGGAAGTCACTGCGGATCCCGAAGCAGAAACAGCAGAAGATCTGCTAATGAAGGAATTTATGAAAAAGGACCTGGAGAGGGTTCTGGAAAGTCTCAGTCCAAGGGAGAATCAGGTCATCAGGTGGAGATTTGGTATGGAGGACGGAAGGATGAAAACATTGCAGGAGATTGGGGAGTTGATGGGTGTCAGCAGAGAAAGAATCCGGCAAATTGAGCTGAGCGCATTTCGAAAGCTAAAGAACAAGAATAGAACCAAACAGTTGAGGCAGTATTTGGTTTCATAAATCACAGCATTCATGAATTGGGGTTTGCCGAAGAACCTCGTAACCTGCCTAGGGATCCAAAGGGCCTGTCTTTCATGTATATTTATTTCTTAATTTTTCTTCAGCAGTTGAAATTTTACGTTTCAGGATCTTGGAAAGAAGTTGTGCATAGAAGCAAATCATTTTCTTGAGTTTTTTTTTTTTAACAGTGCACAAAAGGCAAACTAATTGAAAATATTTTACAAAAGTGTGTTTTTCCCATTCTCCTCTTTTTAAATATCGGCTAGCCTTCTCCTATTAGCATCTCTGTAGCCACGCCCAACAGGAAATTTAAACTTCTTTTAGCGTCTTTTTCATGCACGCACCATTGAGAAATTCCAGTTGAACGTGTGCTTCCGTCCATGTTTGTGATAGTTTCCATTTTTGGCTTTCGAGAATTTCATGAATTGGTAATGACATGGGAGGAGAAGGAGTTCACAATTCCTCAGAACATGGCTTGAATCCAAACTCCCTTTCAGCGAATGATAGTAATTATTTTTCATTTTAAGATATATTAAATAATATTTTATTAATTTTTAAAATTATTTTTAATATCAATATATTAAAATAATATGAAAACATAAAAAATATATTCCTTTAAAATAAAATATAAACTTTTTTAAAAATATTTCAGAATTTAATACAAAACACACCTTGGAACCCGATTATGATGTCAATTTTATGAAAATAAGACTGAGGCTCGTCTGAACCTATCAAAGTTTAATTTTAGTTTCTTTAGAAAAAAAATTAGAAAAGATAAAGTAATAAAAGAGATAAAGTAATAAAAGAGATGAAGCTTTTGGTTGGGTTTTTTTTTTTTCCTAGGTTTTAATAGTGTCAAAATGTCTTAAGGAATTTTTGTCTTTGGAATTTAATACTGTTAACTGTTTTTTATAGAGTCATTATAAATGACTTTCTAACTCTCCTTCATACTTATAAATTATTAAAGTGGTTCACTCTAAAGATTGTAACTTTTATATTTATGAGATCTTAAAGTGATTCACTTTAAAAATATAATATTCACATTTATGAACTCTTTAAGTGATTCACTTTAAGGATGTAATATTCATAAACTCTTAAAGTGTTTCACTTGTAACTACCCATAATATAATAAATATGTGTAACATATAATCATTAAAGCTTGATGGAAGCTTTGGCTATAAATAATGTTATTTGGTCCCTATACTCACAAACTCAATTACCTTAAGTTTTACACCATCTATATAGAGTGAGTAGAGTTTGGAAGTGCCAAATATATATAAAAGAGAGCAGCAAATACGTGAGGAACATCAATGGCTGAAGGTATTGTTTTCTTGTTATTAAGACTTACGATTCTGTTATAAACATATTTATTCCGCATCAAAAAATCGTTAATTAAGTTTTACATTTGGTATCAGAGCGAGAATTTATCTCTATCTTGGTTTATTAAGTTGCTCTGTTTATTTTTGTTTATGGCCTGAAGACAAACAAAAAAAAACACGCAAACTTTTATTTTTAACAAACAATGACATTTAGTTCCCATTTTTTAAATAGTTGGGAATTGTATTAATAATTGTTATAATACATTGTTGTGATTATAATTTTTATTTGATTTAATTATATATAATTTAGATTATTATTATACAAATTTAATTATTATGCTCGTATTTAGTTTGTATGAATTGATTATTTATGCTCTATATTAATACATGCAATTTTTATGAGTGTGTGTGTGTAGTTAAAAGTATGAAATTAAATGTTATGCATAATATTATAGTTTTGATTATGCAATATTTATGCTTATATTATGATAATATTTTGTGCATAATAATAATATGTTAGTATTAGTTAAAATTATGGAATTCATAATATTAAGTTAGTCTTAAGCGATTTAATGTCTAACGATCTATATAATTTTAAATTAATTAGAGAATAGCCACAACATCTTTAATTGATTAAAATTATATATTATGAATTATTAGGATCACAAATATTAGACATTAATTGTAATTAATTATACTTAATATAATAAATTTTATCCCACAGGAATTTTTATTATATTTATATTATTAATTAGGATAAAATATCAAGTTATTCATAACTTACCCACAGGAATTATGAATTAAGTAAATAACTTGATAGTTTTATCATAAAAGTTTAATTCAAGATAAAATATATATCAAATTATAATCATGATATATCCTTTTAAAATTATGAATTAAGTAAATAATTTGATCATAAAGAATAATTGAATCTACTTGAATTAAGAATTTAGCCCACAAGCATTTTTATGTCATTAGATTTGATATTTAATTAGATTTGATATTTAAGCATGATTTACATTAGTAAAGCAAGAATATTTATTGCCTTAGTTTTAACTTAAGCATGTAATCTATAATTGTATGCAGTTTTACAACCTATAAATGTTTCTTATGTTTGTTATGATATCCCTAAACTTAAGGGAGATAATTATAAGATCTGGAAGGAAAGAGTTCTTCTTCATTTAGGGTGGATGGACATAGACTATGCTATTAGAAAAGACAAACCACTAGCACTTACTGATACCAGCACTGCAGCAGACATCACGCTTCATGAGCGATGGGAGCGATTTAATTGGCTCAGCATGATATTCATTAAAACTAGAATTTTGCTGGTATTCGTGGTTTTGTCGATCAGCATGAAAAGGTTCAAGACTTGCTGAAAGCCATTGATGAACAATTTATCACTTCAGATAAGGCACTAGCAAGCACCTTAATCATGAAGTTCTCATCCTTAAAGCTCACTAGTGTGAGAGGTGTGCACGAGCACATTATGTAAATGAGGGACCTTGTGGCTCAATTGAAGAAACTCGAGGTTGAAATGTCAGAGTCATTTCTGGTGCACTATGTCTTGAACACCCTTCCGCATCAATATGGACCCTTCAAAATCTCATATAACACACATAAGGAAAATTGGTCAATTAATGAACTCATGACCATGTGTATGCAAGAAGAAGGGAGACTAGTGATGGAATAGGGTGAAAGTACAATGTTGGCAATACGTGGGAAAGGAAAATCTCAAGCCAATCAGAAAGGGAAAGGTAAAATACCTCCCCAAGCTGGTATCAAGAAAGATTCCAAGTGTTTCTTTTGTAAAAAGAAGGGCACATGAAGAAGGAATGCGCCAAATTTCAAAAATGGCTTGAGGACAAAGGTAATCCAACTTCATTTGTTTGCTATGAATCTAATATGGTTAATGTCAATATTAACATATGGTGGATTGATTCTGGATCAACAATCCATATTTCAAATTCCATGCAAGGTTTGCAAAACCTAAGGAAGCCAGTGGGAGGTGAGCAAAGCATCTTATCAGGAAACAAGATGGGCTCACATGTGGAAGCTATAGGAACTTGCTATTTAATTCTAAGTAGTGGTTTTATTTTAAAGTTAGAAAAGACCTTTTATGTTTCAAGTTTCTCTAAAAACTTGATTTTAGTTTCAAGATTTTTGCCTTTTGAATATTCATTTAATTTTTCAGAATCATCATTTAGTTTATTTTATAAATCTGATTGTGTTGGGAATGATATTTTGTCTGATGGTCTTTTCTGTATTAATTTACAAAATAATACTACTTATGATTCAATGCATGTTTACACTAGTATTAAAAGATGTGTTATTAATAAAAATTCCTCTAAATTATGGCACCAGAGATTAGATCATATCTCTATAGATAGAATTAAAAGATTAGTAAATGAAGGAGTACTTAATACTTTAGATTTTACTGATTTTGAGACTTGTGTGGACTGCATAAAAGGAAAACAGACCAACAAGTCAAAGAAAGGTGCCACTAGGAGTTCAGACATATTAGAGATCATACATACAGATATATGTAGTCTAGACTTGGACTCACATAGTCATAAATACTTCATTTCTTTTATAAATGATTACTCTCGATATATGTATCTCTACATGCTTCATAATAAGAATGAAGCATTAGATGCCTTTAAAAATTTTAAGGCTGAAGTAGAGAAACAATGCGATAAACAAATTAAGATCGTGAGATCAGATAGAGGTGGAGAATATTATGGTAAATACACAGAGGATGGACAAGCACTAGGGCCATTTGCAAAGTTTCTTCAAGAACATGGGATTGTTGCCCAATACCCCATGCCTGGTTCACCAGATCAAAATGGTGTGCCAGAAAGAAGAAACCGAACATTATTGGACATGGTGCGGAGTATGCTCAGCAGCTCCAAACTTCCTAAATCCTTGTGGGTTGAAGCACTTAAGACGACAATGTATATATTAAATCAAGTTCTAACTAAGGCTGTTCCCAAAACACCTGTTGAATTACTGAAAGGTTGGAAACCGAGTTTGCGACATATGCGCGTTTGGGGATGTCCGTTTGAAGTGAGAATTTATAATCCACAAGAAAAGAAATTGGACCCAAGGACCATTAGTGGGTATTTCATTGAATATGCTGAAAGGTCTCAGGGTTACAGATTTTATTATCCATATCACATTACTAGGATTGTGGAATCAAGAAATGTAAAGTTTCTTGAAAATGACTTGATCAGTGAGAGAAATCAAACTAGAAACATTGTTTCTGAAAATGATCATTCAGAATCTCAACCTTCTACTTCAAGTGATAAATTGATTATTGTTTACAACACCCCTCAAGTATAAACTGATGTTGAACAACCAATCATTGAAGTTCCACAAATTGCTGACGATATTCCAATAGATCAAGTAGTTCAAGAATTGCCAAGAACTTTTAAACAACGAGTTAAACCACATACTTCTTAGGAATATGATGGTACAACATTAAAAAGATCTATTAGACCAAAGATATCAACAATTCCTAATGATTATGTTGTGTATTTGCAAGAATATGACTATAATATTGGAGCTGAAAATGATCCTGAATCCTTTTCATAAGCCATGAGTTGTAAAGAAACAGAATTATGGTATAATGCCATGAAGGAAGAGATGAATTCTATGAAGAGTAACCAAGTCTGAGATCTTGTTGGTTGCCTAATGGTGTAAAAACCATTGGATGTAAATGGGTCTTTAAAACAAAGCAAGAGTCATTGGGCAATATTGAGAGATACAAGGCAAGACTCGTTGCTAAAGGATTCACTCAGAAAGAAGGAGTTGATTACACGAAGACTTTCTCTCTTGCATCTAAGAAAGATTCCTTGCGTATTATTTTAGCATTAGTAGCCCATTTTGACTTAGAGTTGCAACAAATGGATGTGAAAATAACATTTCTCAATGGAGATCTAGAGGAGGAGGTTTACATGAAACAACCTAAAGGATTCCCCTCTAGTGATGATGAGCAATTAGTTTGCAAGCTCAAGAAATCTATATACGGTTTAAAACAAGCATCCCTCCAATGGTATTTGAAATTCCATAATGTAATTTCTTCATTTAGTTTTGTAGAAAACATTATGGATCAATGTATATGCCATAAGGTCAGTGGGAGTAAAATTTGTTTTGTTGTTTTATATATGGATGACATTTTGCTAGCAACCAATGATAAGGGTTTGCTATATAAGGTGAAACAATTCCTCTCTAAAACTTTTGATATGAAGGATATGGGTGAGGCATTTTATGTTATTGGCATTAAAATCCATAGAGATAGATTTCGAGATATCTTGGGTTTGTCTCAAGAAACCTATGTTAATAAAGTTTTAGAGAGATTTCGGATGAAGGATTGTTCTCCAAGTGTAGCTCCTATTATGAAGGGTGATAGATTCAGTTTGAATCAATATCCGAAGAATGATCTTGAAAAGGAACAAATAAAGAACATTCCATATGCTTCTGCTGTCGGAAGCCTTATGTATGCTCAAGTCTGTACAAGACCTAACATTTCATTTGTTGTGGGAATGTTAGGACAATATTAGAGTAATCTAGGTTTAGATCACTGGAGAGCTACAAAGAAAGTGATGAGGTACCTTTGAGGAACCAAAAACTATATGTTTATGTATAGACGAACAAATAATCTGGAAGTAATTGGCTACTCGGATTCTGACTTTGCTGGCTGTATTGATTCACGCAAATCAACATCAGGATATATATTTTTGATGGCTGGTGAAGCTGTATCATGGAGGAGTGCTAAGTAGACCTTGACTGTAACTTCCACCATGGAAGCTGAGTTTGTCTCTTGTTTTGTGGCTACTTCACATGGTGTATGGCTTAAAAGTTTTATTTCTAGGCTTAGAATTATGGATTCTATCCATAGGCCATTGAGAATGTTTTGCGATAATTTAGCTGCTATTTTTATGGCTAAGAACAACAAAAGTGGATGTCTAAGTAAACACATCGACATTAAGTATTTAGCCATAAGAGAACGTATTAAAGAAAAGCAAGTGGTCATTGAGCACATCAGCACTGAACTAATGATCGTTGATCCTTTGACTAGGGCATGCCACCAGCACGTGTAGGAATAAAATAAAAGGAAGAAAAAAACAAAAGAAGAAGAAACAAGAGAAAAGAAATAAAGTTATATACAAGAAAAGTGAAAAGTGAAAAGAGAAAATAAAATAAATATTATAATTTATACAAGGACTTACCTCTCTGGCAACGGCGCCAAAAACATGACACGACTAAAAGGTTGATGTGTTCTTCCAAGTGCAGGAGTGTCGAAGTAATAAATAACCGACAAGACTAGGGTCGAACCACAGGGAGGTTAATTGCACAAATTATAAATAACAATAATACAACAATAATAACAATAACAATAACAATAACAATAACAATAACAATAACAACAACAACATCAACAACAACAACAATAATAATAATAGTAGTAGTAGTAGTAGTAATAATAATAAAGAAAAAGAAGGAGAAGAAGAAGAAGAAGATGAGAACTTTGAGAAGGAATATTAATGTAACGATTAAACAATGATAATAACAAATGTCAAAGTTAGAGGTTCCACTAATGGCATGTCAAACAAGTATAGTATAAACTCTTATTATTTAATTGGAAACCACACACAAAGGAGGTTCTAATCTGATTATAGATTGTTAACATGATTACATTAGTCATCTTATTCGATTAATGCTAACACTTGTAAATCTCGTCAAGCATTAATGATTATAACTTATGTTAACAACAAATCAAGTTCCTTTCATAGCTCAGGTGGCGATTATACCATATAGTATGAATTATGAAAGTGCCAAGCATTTGTTGTACCAAGTGTCATACAATATAAATCAAGATTAGTCATTTAACAGGCAAAGTATTAACTAGTGAACAAGATAACAAATATAAAACATGTTAGTATCAAACATTAAAGTCCATACTATGTTTACATTATACTTATTCTTACACCATTAGTGTAACCTCTTCACCTTGACATAATAAACTTAGCTAGACATAATGAAAGAAAGAAAAATAACTAAACAAAATAAGAACATAAATAAGATAAAAGTTAACTAAGAAAATGAAAGGAAATAAAAGGCATAAACTTGATATTAATGAAAGCAAAGCATAAACATTACAAAAAATACAAAAAGAGATGCCTCCTTTTATAGGCCAAAATTAGGAACTATTGATTTGATGACTAATTGATAAGTGGGTGGCCAACTCTTGACTTGGTGACAATCTTTATCTTCTCTTGTCTGCCCTAAACGTCATTGATAACGTCAAAATTGGAGCCACTCGAAAACATGAAAGTTATAGGCAATTGTCTCAGCTAGCTTGTGTAAAAACTTCAGCTGATTTGGACTTCTAGAACTCCAGATATGGCTAAAATACTGTTTTATTATTATAAAACATGTTTTAGTTAAGGAATTATTGATACTTCAAGTGCAAAATGATGATATAAAACCATGATAAAAATGCACTTTTAAGTATTAATCACTTATATTATTAGATATATTATTATAAAACATGCTTTAGTTAAGGAGTTATTGATATTCAAGTGCAAAATGATGATATAAAACCTTGATAAAAATACACTTTTTAAGTATCAATCACAAGATAATAAAATCCACAAGATAAATGAATTTATCAACTTGTACTAACACATTTTCAACTATTCCTCTAAGCACTTTTACAAATTTATCAGCAAGTAATAGAGTTACAAAAGTTGGTTTTAACTCACCTATATTAAGACTTTGAAAGACTGAATATGGAAGTAAATTCACACTAGCTCTGAGATCAAGTAAAGGTCTTTCAATTTTATGTTCTCCAATAAAGCATGAAATTATAGGACAACCAGGGTCTTTATATTTCAAAGCATTATTGTTCTGAAGAATGACACTTATTTATTTAGCTAAAAAAACTTTCTTTTTCACATTCAGTTTTCTCTTCACAGTGCACAGATCTTTAAAAAATGTAGCATAAAAGGTACCTGTTTAATAGCATCCAGCAAAGGTATATTGATCCCTACCTATTTGAAAGTTTCAAAGATTTTAGAGTTGTGATTGACTTTTCTTTATTTGGTCATGGCATGAGAAAATGGAAGTGCTAGTAGGGAATCAGTCTTTTCTTTGCAATGTTCAGCTTCAACCCTTTCTTTACCCTCAGAGATTAACTCATTATCTTTCTCACAAGGTTCAAGAGTGGGTTTTTCCATAACCTTACCACTACGAAGAGTAATGACTGATTTGACTTGATCTATGTGATGGCTTCCAAAACTACTTGCAGTTGCATTGTATTGCCCTTTTGGATTTTGTTGTGGTTGAGATGGAAACTTACCTTTCTCTTAAAAACTAAGAGTAGATGTGAATTTTACAAGAACATCTTTTAGATCTACCATGGTTTGAGCATTTTGAGTGTTGATTGTCTCCTGCTTTTCAATGAATGCATGCAATGTTTCCTCAAGATTTCTTCCAGGAGGTGGAGTATAAAGAGGTGCATATCCATAAGAATTTTGAAAATTATGGTTTGCTTGAAATGGTGGCTATGAAGTTTATACATTATTGCTACAACTCTTCCAACTGAAATTTAGGTGATTTCTCCTACCAGGGTTGTATGTTTACAAGTATGGGTTATGATTGGGCCTTTGAAAATTGTTTAAAGTATGTGCTTGTTTATAGAGACATTCCTTAAAAAAAGGCAAAGTTGGACAGCCATTGGTTGAATGTTCATTAGTTTTATATATTTGACACCAATGTCTTGAACAAATTTTAATTGACCACTCTTTTTTAATTTTAGTGCCTCAAATTTTCTGGCCAAAAATGCAAATTTAGCTTGGAGGTCATGATCTTCCTTACGGTTGTACATACATTCGCTAGATGTATAAAGTTGAGTCTTACATGGTGCCTCATAAGTAATTGTAATGTTCCAATTTTGAGCTTTTTCAGCTAGCAAGTCTAGGTACTCAATTGCTTCCTTAGGGTCTTTATTTTTAAAAGTTTTATTGCATATCAATTCCACCATTTATCTATCTTAGATGTTAACCCTTTATAAAAATATGAAACCAATCACCATGTTTCAAAACCATGATAAAGGCAAGTATTAAGCAAGTCCCAACACCTATCCCAACATTGGTAAAATGTTTTTCCTGGTTTTTGAGTGAAAGTAGTGATTTGTATTTTGAAAGAGTTTGTTCTATGTGACGGAAAAAACTTCTTTAAAAATTGTTGTTGCATTTCATCCTAAACATGAATGAATCTTGACCTAAGATTTTGTAGCCATGTTTTAGCTTTATCTTTTAATGAAAAAGGAAAAAAAGCTTTAATCTGATGATGTTCATGCTACAATTTAAGTCATTATAGGTGTTATAGACTTCTTCAAATTCTTTTAAATGCAAGTATGGATTTTCTAGATCTAAGCCTTGAAAAGAAGGTAAAAGTTGAATAACATCTGGTTTAAAATTAAAGTGAGATATATCAAGAGGAAAAATTATACATAAGGGTGCACTTGTTCTTGTAGGATTCATATGGTCTCTAAATGTTCTAACTCGGTTATTCTCATTATTCTCATTACGAAGTGACTGGTTATCTTATTCAGCTATTTTTTCTGAAAATGATGAGGATACACTTCAAAGTCTATCACTTAATGTAAATGACCAAACTCTCATGCACGTATAGGAAGAAAATAAAAGGAGAAGAAAATAAAAGAAGAAGGAAACAAAACAAAACAAACAAAAATAAAATACAAAAAAGTGAAAAGTGAAAATAAAGTAAATATTATAATTTATATAAGAATTTAGCTCCCCGACAACGGCGCCAAAAACTTGACACGATCAAAGAGTTGATGTCTTATCCCAAGTGCAATAATATCAAAGTAATAAATAATCCGACAAAACCAGGGTCAAACTACAGGGAAGTTAACTATATAAATTATAAATAATAATAATAATAATAATAACAACAACAACAACAACAACAACAATGATGATGATGATGGTGGAGGTGGTGAAGATGAGTTAAAGAGGACTTTGAAATGTAAGATTAATGTGAAGATTATACAATGATAAAAACAAATGTTAAGGTTAGAGGATACACTAATAGTATTAGAGATAAGTAAAGTACAAACTCTTTATAAATTATCAACATGATCATATTAATCATCTTATTTACATAACACCAACACCATACTTATAAATTTTATCAAGTATTCATGATAACTTATGTTGACAACAAATTAAATTCCTTTCATAATAACAATGTTAGCCGAAGACTATGAAGAATCAAGTATTTGATGTATTAAATGTCATACAATACAAAATTAGATTAACCATTTAACAAGCAAGGTATTAAGAATTAATAAAATAAAAATGATAATACATGTTAATAGCAAGTTGTTTAGGATATGTTAACATCTAATACCCTAAGATCAACTAGTTTAGAAGTCATTAGTCGAAAGCTTGTTACATATGTTAAAGATATATTGTGTTTTAAGTTATATGTATATATATATTAAAAAAAAAAAGATAACAATCCCAACCAAAGGAAGTTAACCTTAAACATTAGAGCAAAAATTTATTTTCTTTTAAGTAAAGCTCCATAACTATATGTTGATATATTGAGAACAAAAGGAAGATTTATTAATATCTTATTTAAGAGGTATTGAGTAGATATATAAATTTAATGACAGTTTGTTTATTTGGATAAATTAATGGAAGTTGAATAATGAATACCTTACTTTGTGAAATTTACAAAAACAATTTCTATTTTAATGCTTTGATTACTAGGAAATAGTAATAAGCTGATTTGGGGATGTAATTAGTACTTGAAAGTGCATTTTATCAAGGTTTTATATTAGCATTTTACACTTAAAGTATCAATAACTTCTTAATTAAAGTATATTTTATAATAACAAATTTGATACTATGAGATACCTTTATATATGGTAAATGTTTATCTAAATGCAGGTCTATCATATAAACCAAAGGATTAATTGATGAGTTCAACTACAGAAATTGAGAAGATAAAGAAAGGGTAAAGCTTAGAAGAGAGATGCTGGTTTAGTCCAAACTAGAATACTATTCAATAATTGAATCAAGTCTGGAGCTGTAGATCTTAGATTTAGGTATGCTCTATATGGATGGACAACTATGACATATGCTTAAAACATTCATGAGGAAGGCAAGACTCAATTCTGTTGTTTAAAGGTCCAAATCTTAGCAACAATGGAGAAATCTGAATTTGTCTTGCAACCTAGACACTATTTAGTGTTTAGCCTATATCTCAAGTTCTAGAAGTCCAAATGACCTCAATTTTTTTCCTGGAAAGCTGAGACAATTACATAGAATTTCATGATTTAAGCTTGTTTGAATTTTGACATTAGCAATAATGTTTTTAGCAGACAAGAAGATAAAGATTGTCACCAAGTCAAGATGTGGCTAGTTACTCAACAATTAGTCATCAAATCAATAGTTTCTAATTTTAGCCTATAAAAGAAGGCTTTTGCCTTGCATTTAGGCCAGATCAAGATTAATAACTAAATTTATGATGATGAGAGCTTGTTTTGTGACAAAATAATAGGGGAAGAGTGTTATTTTCTATATAAAAAAAAGAAGAAACAATAGGGGAGGGGGTGGTGAGTGGGCGAGGGGGATCATCTGATAGGTTATAATTTAAATATTATTGATGGATTCATCGATAATTAGTTTTCATCTATAATTTTGTTTGTAACATTAACATGTTATATTTTCTGACGGAAATAACGAGGGAATACTTGTTTAAATTTTTTTTACTCCATGATTTTTACTTGTAATTCCATTGGTATTCACTAACAAAATTGTTTTTATTAGTGAATACCAACGGAAACAACATTGTTATGTTTTGTTGGTAAATGTCACCATAATTTATCGAAGAATTTTTTTCATAAATATTTTTGTTTGTGTTTTATAATTCTCTAGCTGTGTGAATAATTCGAGTAATTAGTATTGTTTACCCTTTTTTTCACCAAAAATACTAAAAATATTACAATTAGCTTGCCAAAATTAGGCTCAATGAAAGTTTTCACTAGCCAAAATTACATTAAAGGAAAATTACAAGTCTATTTTAAAAAATATTTAATAAAACCCGACAAATAATCAAGATAATTAAACTAGTCTGAAATGTTTTCTCATCTTACTCAAATTAACAAAAGAAAGAAATTCATATAATTACCTAAATTATCTATTCTTCAAAATTTTAAAAAACTTGCTATTCAAATTGGTTGGAATATTTTGCAGTTTTTTTAATAGTCATCATCCCTTTTCATGCTACTTTATAAGAAGTCATGTCATTCAAGGAAGAATTTTATGATGCTCATTTATGCTGAAAGAATAACTAATAATTTTAAATAAAAAATAAATATTAAAAAAAGAATATAAAATTCATGACCCATTAAAAATGATAAAAATATCTTCATTTAGAATTTATATCATCAAGTTATATCTTTCTCTTTTTTAAAAGTGAATTAAAGAAAGTAACTAATAGAATATCACTAATTACTCTCTGAACATTGAAACGCCTAAAAGATATATGTCTTCTTCCAAGTGCAGGAGTGTTGAAGTAATAAATAACCCGGTAGGATCGGGGTCGAATCACAAGGAGGTTAATTGTATAAATTATAAACAACAATAATACAACAATGACAACAACAAAAACAACAACAACAATAATAATAGTAGTAGTAGTAATAATAAAAAAGAAGATGAAATTGATGAGAACTTTGAGATGAAAGATCAATATGAAAATCAAACAATGATAAAAATAAATGTCAAGGTTAAAGGATCTACTAATGATATTTCAAACAAGTATAGTATAAACTCTTTTTATTACTTAATTAGAAATCACACACAAAGGAGGTTTCCATCGGATTATAAGTTGTTAACATGATTACATTAGTTATTTTATTCGAATAATTCTAATACTTGTACATATTGTTAGGTATTCATGAATAGAACTTATATTACTCACAAATTAAATTTCTTTTATAGCATAGTTGTCAGTTACACCATACGACTGGACTATGAAAGTACCAAGTATTTATTGTACTAGTGTTATACAACATAAATCTAGACTAACCATTTAATAAGCAAAGTATTAAGAGTGAACAAGATAACAAATACAAAACATTTTAGTATCAAACATTAATGTCTGTATTGAGTTTACACTATACTTATTCTTACACCATTAGTGTAACATTTTCACCTTGACATAATAAACTTAACCTAACATAATAAAAGAGATAAATATAAATAAATAAAATAAGAACATAAATAAGATAAAAGTTAACTAAGTAAAGGAAATGAAATGAGAAACATAAATAAGAGATTAATATAAGTAAAACTTCAGTATTACAATAAAGAGAGAGTAAGAGTATTAACTTGATCTAAAAATCAAGATACCTAAATGCATGACAAATGCATCCTTTTATGGGCCAAAATTTGAAACTATTGATTTGATGACTAATTGTTGAGTGGGTGGCTATATCTTGACTTGGTGACAATCCTTATCTTCTTGTCTGAATAAAATATCATTGATAACGTTAGAATTTGAACCAAAATTCCATATAAAAGTTCTAAAAAATTGTTTTAGCTTTCCAAAAAAAAAAATGAGGTCATTTAGACTTCTAGAACTTGAGATATGGGCTGAATACTGAACAATATTTATGCTATAGGATAGATTCGGACTTCTACATTGTTGCTAAGATTTGAACTTTCAAATAGTAAAGTTGAGTCTTGACTTTCACATGAAAGGTTTAGCCCTGTGTCTTAGATTTCCATCTATATAAAGCATATCTAAATTTGAGATTAAATATGATTCAATTACTGAACAGTATTCCAGTTCATACTGCATCTGCATTTCTTTTCTAAGTTTGGCTCTCTCTTTGTCCTTTCAATTTCAATACTTTAATTCATCAATCAATCCTTTTATTTATGTGATAGACCTGCATTTAGGATGAATATTTACTATAAATTAAAGGTACCTTGTAATATTAGACTTGTTATTATAAAAAATGCTTTAGTTAAAGAGTTATTGATACTTCAAATATAAAATAATGATATAAAACTTTAATAAAAATATATTTTTAAATACTAATCAAACACCATAAAATTACTCATGTTTCAAGATACTAGAAAGTATTTATTAGTAAAGGAAAGAAACTTAAGCTACACAGCCAGAAAGTAAGACAATTGACGAGAACAAAGAAAGTACTATAACACGTAGGCTTGAATCAAAGATATAATTGCATCAAGAGACTTCTTTCCATCACGAGCATCGCTAAAGAAGTTGTTCATGTATTCTTCCAAGACAAACTACCGGTAACGAGCAACTCCATCTCTCTCCACTACTTGAGGCAATGATCCAATCTTCTCTGCTGGTTTTGGGACAGTGAGGATTTTGGGAAGGATACTCTCGATTTGGAGTTAGGAGTGCGCAGTCTATGTTCTGCACTTTTGTACCTTCCATTGCTTAGTCTAATAAGAAACATGTAATTAATTTGATCGTATTAGCTCATAATATAAGGTTTGATATCCATCATGTTCATGGAAAATTCTACTGCATAGATGAAATTTATTATAGTTTGAGAAAAATTACAAGTGATTATACTTTAATTATATCCCATTTATTTTGAAATTCAAGATTTGAATATAATAAATATAACTAAACATAAGAGAAAAGAGAAATGAGTATCATAATAGGATCTTGAAATCGGATTTTTCTTACAAATGTGATTCTAATTTCGGATTTCTAACTTGTAAGGAGTCACCAACATTGATGACCAAATTAAGCACAGAGACAGTAGGGATCTCCAAATCTTATTACATGATTACATGATTGAGCCTAAACATATGGAATCCAATGGATTATATGAAAACACTTAAAGGTAATCTTGAAAACGATTTTTTTCCCCTTTTAGATCAACTTATGCATTTAATTAGCAAGATTAAATCTCCTTCGTAAATAACTTTAACACCACCTCTTATATTGATATGATGTATCAAGAGAATAATTTTTTTCTTAATACTACTCTAAAGTTCAGAATGAAAAATTACAAAAAAAAAACCCTTCTTAATCACCCCCACCTTTCCTTGTACTTGTAAAAATAAAGTAAAATAAAGTTATCAAATAAGTGTTTAGTCGGTGTACAGAGTAGCTCTCGGATTCTAATCAATCTTAGTACCTTAACAAGCAGGAAAAAGAAAGTAATTAACCAAAAGAGAACTAACTCACTTGCATTCTTTAGGTCAATATTCAAGAGCTTCAGCAATAGTAATACAGAGCATGCTAATTTAATCCTTCCACTCTAATCCCTTCTCTTTATCTGGCACAGAACTTGTACCATACTTCGCCGCCGGGCTCTCACACCTTTACGGTAGACAGCCTTCTTTTCACGAGGTTGTCCAAAGAAATTGTCACCAGCATGCTTAAGTGACTCAAATATATGCTAACGGATTTTTAAATATTATACCCATTATGAAAATAATAAAATAAAATTATTTAAAATTCTCTATAATTTTATTAAATAATTTAGAATTATTAAGAACTTTATTATTTAAAAATCAGATTTTTTTATACTTTAAATAATTTTTTAAAGGTTTGGCTGACACAAATTATAAACTGTTCAATTTTCTGACCTTTAATGGTAACTCAAATAAACCACTAGTGTGAAATCTCTTATATTCCTATTTAAAATAAAGAGATTATTATTTCTAAAGTGTTAACTCTCTATTTATGACTTACATAGTTTTTTTTGTTTAATAATCAACTCCTTTCAAATAAAAGACATAATTTACTATTTGTTGAGAATTAAAAAAAAACCTTATAAATTGATAAAATATCAATTTTTCTTCTGAATAAAATTCATATATTAATTCAGGATAATTTTATAAATTAACTCAATCAAGTCCTTGCTTCATTTTTTTTTTCTAAGCTTAGAAATATAATCTATGTATTAATTATATTCTAGTCTTTAATTTCTAAAATATATTTTAATCAAGTCATTTTAACAAAAAAGCTCCTTCACTTTGCTATCCTAGTAATAACAATTTTGCACTTGCTTCATGAAATAGAAAACACAGTTAGTTAATTTATTATTATTATTATTATTGTCAACTACTACCCTCTCTCCCAACCAAAATAAGACATTGTCCTGAATGTCCTAATGTAAAAAGATAGAGTATAAAAACCATTACCTGAAACAATGACTACTGACAAACCTGAAACACACTTAAATAAATATAAAAAACAACAAAACATAAATATTATGCTCTATTAATAAAACCAAAAGACACAATTTTTTACAAACTAATACTAAAATCATAGTTGTGATTGTAGCTCACACCTTCCCTTGGTTTTACATCCAAGAATGGCTTAAACGCCCTCTATGGGTCGGGGATATGTTTCCCATCCAGTTTTCTTAAAAACTAGCAAACAACGTCTTTTTTAGTCAAATTCCCAAGACTGTTTCCCATCCAGTTTTCTTAAAAACTAGCAAACAAAGTCTTTTTTAGTCAGATTCCCAAGACTAAGTCAATCATTTTCTTTATGAAAATGGGTCCATAAATCATGAATCACACGATGCACATCTCCACTATAATGAGACGTAAGAGTCAACAGAAGATAATCTAAAAACTTTCTATATTTTGAAATAAATCCCACCTTTCGATAATTTTCATAGGTTTTTCAGAATGTATGTGAATCCTTGAATATGGTGGCTAATAAAATCCACTTTGTAAAATTTTTGCAGTTGTTTTCTTTGATGAGAAATGACTCCCACATGCCTCAGAGTGATAAAATTTAATGACACTACTTACCTCATTGTTAGGAATGCAACTTTGAAATATTTGATCAGGACAATATTTGAATAAGTAAGGGTCATCCCAATAAAAGTTTTGCACGTCGCTCAAAAGCTTTCTTTTGTCTTGGTTATCCGAATGAGCTGGAAAAAATCCTGAAACAAGAAAATTGATATTTTTAACAGACCAAGGCAAGGAACTAAAGAAAGTGAATATTCAACAAGAAAGTAATCATCAATTGGTGTGATATCGGATGTTGAATCTATTGTCAATTTTGACAAATGATCCGCGACAACATTT
>NW_011501337.1:1098-5456 GCF_000495115.2 Populus euphratica | reverse complement strand
TGTTAGCAGTTTTCAAGAATGGTCTCCTAAACAATATAGGAGTGCTGGTTAATAAATCACAAGAATCATGTTCCATATCAAGAATATAAAAATCACATGGAATAACCAAACTATCAATCTTGACTAGAACATCTTCTATCACACCAAGTGGGTAAACAAAACTACGATCTGCAAGTTGTATTACAATGCTAGTTTTATTCAAAGGTTCCAGACTAAGAGAATCATAAACATGTTTAGGCATAACACTAATGGATGCACCTAAATCACATAAAGCTCTTTTAAAACTAGCATTACCAATAACACATGGGATAGTAAACGCACCTGGGTCTTTTTGCTTTAAAGGCATATTCTTTTGAACAATAGCAGACACAACTTCACCCATACTTACCATTTCATGACCTTTCAATTTGAAAGCTCTCTTGGTAGTACACAACTCCTTCAAAAATTTGGCATACTTGGGAATTTGCTTGATAGCATCAAGCAAAGGAATGTTGAGTTCTACTTTCTTGAAAACCTCTAAAATTTCTTTTTCTTTGTCCTCTTTCTTTGACCTAGAAGAACTCACAGGAAAGGGTGGAATTGCTTTAAAACTAGAATTCATTGAGTGAGGAGTTACCTTTGGAGTGTTGGTCGTTGTTTCAGTTTGGAAAGGAGAAGGATGTTTCTTCTTTGTACTTAATTCAGTTTCTATCTCTTCTTCTTCCTCCATCTCAATCTCTTTCGACCTTTTCTCTTCAAGTTCTTTCCCATTTCTCAGCATGATCGCACTAACATTCTCTTTTGGATTCAATGCCTGGGAAGGCAATTTTCCATTCATTTATGCCTCCAATTTCCTTACACTTGAAGCTACTTACCCCATTTGCTTCTCCAAGTTGTGAATACTTGACCTTGTTTCCTGTTGAAAAGACATGACATTTTGTTGCAAGGTAACAGTATTAGAAGCCAAAGTTTTCATCATCTCACGAAGATCATCATTGGATGACGACCCAGTAACATTGGAGTTTGTGAATGGAGGGGGTTGTCTTGCTTGATAATTCTGTTGGGGCTGAAATCCATGGGGATGGAATTGTCGGCCTTGATTGCCTTGTTGGGATGGGTTGCCATAGCGTAAGTTGGGATGATCTCTCCATCCGGGATTGTACGTGTTGGAAAAGGGATCATATTTACGCTGGAGCTGTCCGTTGAATGCTCCATCAATTGCATGAGCTTGTTCAATATAATCTTCTTGCATTGTTGGGCACATATCCGAAGCATGTCCTTGTAAGGAGCATATGCTACAAACTTTCACCTGCTGCACATTTCCACAAGCCAAAGAACGCACAAGAGAAGTAAGATCATTAACTTTATTCTCAATGTTAGAAATACTTACCTCATTTACTCGTTTGTTGGAGAAGTCTCCACGAGTGCCAAACTGTTTTGAGTTGGCTGCCATGTTTGAGATCAATTGGCGTGCAGCCTCGGGTGTCTTATCCACCAATGCGCCTCCACTTGCAGCATCAATGATACTACGGTCAGTAGGCATTAATCCTTCATAGAAATATTGAATGAGCAACTGATCGGGTATTTGATGATGAGGACATTGAATGCACAGTTGCTCAAATCTTTCCCAATACTCAGAGAGTGTCTCTCCATGAGATTGCCGAATCCCACATATTTCTTTCCTTATGTTGGCAACTCGAGATGCTGGGAAATACTTCTCAAGGAAAATCTTCTTCATGGCATTCCAAGTTCCAATAGATCCTGGGAGAATAGAGAAAAGCCATGCCTTTGCTGCCCCTTTTAAAGAGAAAGGGAAAGCTTTCAACTTAACCTGTTCTTCATCAACTCCATTCGGTTTCATGCCAACACAAACCATATGGAACTCCTTGAGATGAGTATGTGGATCTTCTCCTGCAAGACCATTAAATGTTGGTAACAAATGTATAAAACCAGATTTGAGCTCAAAGTTTACATTATTGTCAATGTTTATGCATAGTGGCTGATTTTCCACATTAGGAGCAGCAAGCTCCTTGAGTGTTTGTTGTCTTGCAATAGCCATGGTGTTGAGGCGAGCTTCCTTTCTTAACCTGCGTAAAGTGCTTTCTATTTCAAAATCAACCTGCACTTGAATTTGATTAGTAGAACGGGTCACAGGCATCAATTGCTAAGAAAATTCAAAAGAAAGAAACCACACAAGAGACGAAAAATAATGCAAATTATATGAAAATCCAACGCTAGGAAACTAAAATTGCCTAAAAACCTTAGATAACAGAGGAATTTGGCCTCGAAATGGTAAGGTTAGTGGTTTACCACTAGTCTTGTTCAAAACGTCATTTCCCTTCAGAAAACAAAAGGTCGAACCTTAATTCCACAAACAAATCTGTTTTGAACAGTACCGTTGCGGCAAGTGAACAGTACCGCCGCAAGCAAAAAACTTTTTTTTTGTTTTTTTTTTCTGAATAATAATAAATAATAATCACAGCAAATAAAAATAACAGTACAAGCACAAGAATTAACTAAAATTACTTCCCCGGCAACGGCGCCAAAATTTGTTGCGATGTCGCGGTCGCACAAATTAATTACCCTTACACTTAAATCACACAAGATAGTATAGAGCAAGCAAGGGATCGATCCCACGAGGAAGATTTAGTTTAGATTTTTATGTTATACGTTATGCAATTGGGGGGTTTTGATTTGTGATAATCTAAACTATGGAAGAAATTAAACTAGTGAACACAATCAATTAAAACTGAAATTTATCAAGAAAACAAACCTTGGTCACAAGCACACATCCACCTACAGAAATTAGAACTGATCCTTAAAACAAAACTCCAGTTTATATTCTGAATTTTTATCTTTTCTTAACTTTGGTTAATTAACGGATCCGCCGTATAACTAGCCCTAACCAACAAATAATCACAGTGTCCGCACTAATGATTTAATCTAATGGCAGCCTTAAGATCTAGATAAATTCATTAATCTTAACAACCAAGTTGTCTGCTTGTGTTGCTTTGATCGAATGTTTTCCCTAAGTTTAATAACGTAGTTCCGCCACAATTATCAAGCTTAGTTGCTTCACAAGTTTATATACCCTAACTCCGGTTTTGATATCAAACTTAGCAATAGATTGTTCACAATAATAACTTAGAGTCTGCTCTAGCAATTATCAACAACAATCATAGAAAACATGCATAGGAAAACAATCATACTCATTCATCATACAAACTGAAAATAAATGAAGAATAAATCTCACAGTTCTTGAAATCTGAAAGTTTATGCGTCCTTGCAACCAAGAAAAGAGCTTAGCCTTGCATATCTATTGAACAACTACTCCTAAAGATAAAAGAAAGCATTATTTCTAGTATGTAGAGAGGAGAGTTTGTGTTTCTTCACTTCTAATTGCTACCACCTTTCTTTGATTCTATTGCACTCCCTCCTCTTCTTTCTTGGCTCTCTTGGTGTCTATATATAGGCTTCAATGGCAGCTCCTCTTGCTTCTTTATCAATAATGGTGGCTGCCAAACATGCCAAACTTTGACATTAGTAGTCACCACAAATAACCCACCATTGTAGCCTCCTTCTTTGACAATGGCAGCATTCCAACTTGCAGCTGGTTTGTGGTTGGTGATTTGAGGTTGGTGGATTGAGGTTGGTGGCTACTTTTCTTGACCTTCTAGATTGATTTAGTAGAGGGGCTAAATTGCTGAAATTATAACTTGGATGATAGTTTAGAAGCTTCGAAACATAATTTGGACTCATTTCTTCACGAAACCTGATTGCTGGCAGAATTCAGTTGTCATCTTTGAAAAATCATATCGCCCTCATCTGACGTCGTTTTTGGCTGAAAATTGGAGCGTTTCTAGACCTTTGAGTCAGGAATCCAACCAAAATTGAGTTTGCATCAATTGGACTTCTATAGCTCCAGATATGGAATTTTGATTGGACAAAGGTCAATAGTGGCAGAATACGAGATTTGACTTTGAAGGATGTGATTTCCATGATCTTCCTCTTCGTATTTTTCTTGCATTACATTTCCAGAAAGGTATGGATGTTAGCTTTTTAGAGCCACTGGAATCACTTCATTTTGATCTCTAGAACTCACGCTCTGCACAAAACATCGACTGAACATCAAATCTGCCAATTATCTCCAATTTACTCCTTTTTGCATTTTTCATCCAAAAGTGCCTTCAAAACATAAAACAAAGAATATCAAGGCATTTTACATATAAAACATGGACAAAACATTAGGTAAATGTGGGTTAAACTATCGAATAATATGGTTGCATCACTCATTATGAAGTGATTGATTATCTTCTTCAACTATATTTTCTAAAAATAATAAGGATACCCTACAAAGTCTACCACTTAATATACATGAC
>NW_011501337.1:0-973 GCF_000495115.2 Populus euphratica | reverse complement strand
TAGAATAAAAGGAAAAAGAAAATAAAAGAAGGAGAAACAAAACAAAAGAAACAAAGTTATATAAAAGAAAAGTGAAAGGAGAAAATGAAATAAATACTATAATTTGCACAAAAACTTACCTCCCCGACAACGGTGCCAAAAACTTGACACTACCAAAAGATTGATGTCTTCTCCCAAGTGCAGGAGTGTCGAAGTAATAAATAACCCGGAAAGTCCGGGGTCGAACCACAGGGAGTTTAATTATATAAATTATAGATAACAATAATACAATAACAATAATAACAACAATAATAAAAATAGTAGTAGTAGTAGTAGTAAAGAAGATGATGAAGTTGATGAGAACTTTGAGATGGAAGATTAATATAATGATTAAACAATGATAACAACAAATGTCAAGGTTAGAGGATCCACTAATGGTATATCAAACAAGTATAGTATAAACTCTTATTACTTAATTGGTGATTAGTACTTAAAAGTGCATTCTCATTAAGGATTTATGTCATCATATTGCACCTAAAGTATCATTAAATTCCCTAACAAAAGCATGTTTTATATTAGCAAGTCTAAAAATATAATATACCTTTAATTCATGGTAAATGTTCATCCTAAATGCAGGTCTATCACATAAATAAAAGGATTGATTGATGAGTTTAAGGATTGAAATTGAAAGGATAAAGAGAATGCCAAACTTAGCAAAGTGTTGCTAGTGCATTCCAAACTCGAATACCGTTTGGTAATTGGATCATATATGGAGTTGTAGATATCAGATTTAGGTCCATTTTATATGGATGGAAAGGTAAGACATAGAACTATAACTTTCATATGGACTTAAAGACTCAGTTCTGCCATTTTCAAGTTCAAATCTTAGCAACAACGAAGATGTCGGAAGCTGTCCTACAGCTCAAACACTATTCGGTTTTTAGCTCATATTTTGAGTTCTAGAAGTCCAAATGAGCTCTGGTTTTTTTTGTTG
>NW_011501301.1:38967-47973 GCF_000495115.2 Populus euphratica | reverse complement strand
ATGGCTGAAGAAGATAATCAATCACTTCATAATGAAAATAATAAGAATAATCGTGCTAGAACACTTAGAGACCACATGAATCCCACAAGAACAAGTGCACCATCATGCATAGTTTTTCCTCCCGATGCATCTCATTTTAATTTTAAACCAGGTATTATTCAACTTTTACCTTCTTTTCATGGTTTAGATTTAGAAAATCCATACTTGCATTTAAGGGAATTTGAGGAGGTCTGCAACACATATAATAATTTAAATTGTAGCATGAACACCATCAGATTAAAGCTTTTTCCTTTTTCGTTAAAAGATAAAGCTAAAACATGGCTACAAAATTTAAGACCAGGATCCATTCGTGCTTGGGATGAAATGCAACAACAGTTTTTGAAGAAGTTTTTCCCATCTCATAGAACAAACTCTTTCAAGAGACAAATCACCACTTTCACTCAAAAACCAGGAGAAACATTTTACCAATGTTGAGATAGGTATCGAGACTTGCTTAGTACTTGCCCTCATCATGGTTTTGAAACATGGAGATTGGTTTCACATTTCTATGAAGGGTTAACACCTAAAGATAGGCAAATGGTTGAATTGATGTGCAATGGAACTTTTGAAGATAAAGACCCTGATGAAGCAATGGAGTACTTAGACTTGTTAGCTGAAAATACTCAAAATTAGGACATTGCGGGTACTTATGAGGCACAGAGTAAAACTCAACCTCACACATCTAGTGGAGGCATGTACAACCTTAGGGAAGATCATGACCTTCAAGCCAAGTTTGCATCTTTAGCTAGAAAAGTCGAGGCACTAGAATTGAAAAAGAGTGGTCAATTAAAATCTGTTGAAAACATTGTGTGTCAAATCTGTGAAACAAATGAACACTCAACCAACGATTGTCCAACCTTGCCTTCTTTTAAGGAATGTCTCCATGAACAAACCCATGCTTTAAACAGTTTCCAAAGGCCTAACCACAACCCATACTCACAAACATACAACCCTGGTTGGAGAAATCACCCAAATTTTAGTTGGAAGAGTGAGAACAACAATGCACAAACTTCACAACCACCGTTTCAAGCACACCACAATTTCCAAAATTCTCATGGATATGCACCTCCTTATGCTCCACCTCTTAGCAGAAATCTTGAGGAAACATTGTATGCATTCATTGAAAAGCAAGAGATAATCAATACTCAACTTGCTCAAAACATGACATATTTTAAAGATACTCTTGCAAAATTAACATCTGCTCTCAGTTTCCAAGAGAAAGGTAAGTTTCCATCTCAACCACAACAAAATCCCAAGGGGCAATATAATACAAATGCAAGTAGTTCCGGAAACCAACACATGGATCAAGTCAAATCAGTCACTACTCTGCGCAGTGGTAAGGTTATTGAAAAGCCCTCTCTTGAACCTTATGAGAAAGATGATGAGTCAATCTCTGAGGGTAAAGAAGGGGTTGAATCTGAAAATTGCAAAGAAAAGACTGATTCTCTGCCAGCACTTCCATTTCCTCAAGCCATGACCAAACAAAGGAAAGTTAATCATAACTCTGAAATCTTTGAAACTTTCAAACAGGTAAGGATCAATATACCTTTGCTGGATGCTATTAAACAGGTTCCTTCCTATGCTAAATTTTTGAAAGATCTATGCACTGTGAAGAGGAAACTGAATGTGAAAAAGAAAGCCTTTCTAGAGGAACAAGTAAGTGTCATTCTTCAAAACAATAATGCTTTGAAATATAAAGACCCTGGTTGTCCTACAATTTCTTGCTTTATTGGAGAGCATAAAATTGAAAGAGCCTTACTTGATCTTGGAGCTAGTGTGAATTTACTTCCATATTCAGTTTTTCAGAGTCTCAATCTAGGTGAGTTAAAACCAACTTCTATATCTCTTTTACTTGCCGATAGATCTGTAAAAGTGCCTAGAGGAATAGTTGAAGATGTGTTAGTACAAGTCGATAAATTCATTTATCCTGTGGATTTTATTGTCTTGGACACAAAACCTGTTGAAGCATGTAATTCATTTCCTGTTATTTTAGGACGTCCGTTTCTTGCAACCTCTAACGCATTGATTAATTGTAGGAATGGACTGATGAAGCTATCATTTGGAAACATGACATTGGAGATGAATATTTTCAACATTTGCAAGCAACCTGGAGATGATAATGATTTACAAGAAGTAGATCATATTGAAGAATTAGTTTATGATCAACTTGAATCTACTTTAAGTAAAAATGAGTTAGATGAATCTGAAGATTTGCAAATGATTTATTCTAAGGAAGAAATCACGGATGAAACAAGCACCAAAAATGTTGATGCGAATCTTTTGTCAACAACGACAACAGATTTGACATCTGACATTATACCTAACGAATCCTTACGATCTCTTAGTCCAATGCCTTGGTATGATAAAAATATCAATTTTCTTGCTTTAGGAAATTTGCCAGCTGATTGGACTACTCAAGACAAAGAAAAGTTTTTGAACGAAGTGAAGAATTTTTATTGTGATGACCCTCACTTATTGAAATATTGTCCTGATCAAATATTTCAAAGATTCATTCCTGACAATGAGGTAAGTAGTGTCATTAAACTTTGTCATTTTGAAGCATGTGGAAGTTATTTCTCGTCAAAAAAGACTGCTGCAAAAATCTTTCAAAATGGATTTTATTGGCCCACCATGTTCAAGGACACACATGCATTCTGCAAAACTTGTGAAAATTGTCAAAAAATTGACACTGGTCAAAAAGTTTTATTTTATGATTCTCAACTCTATGCATTCCCTAAAGTGCTAAGATTAAGATGGACCAATCCTTATAGGGCCTGTGATATTGAGAATTCAATGAATGACAATGATTTTAAGGAAAATAGACATCGTTTGAAAGCTTACTTTGATAATTTTCCTAGTGAAAATGAATCAACTAGTTTGAATGATCTTGTAGATAAAGGTTGATTATTTTTTTTTCTCACATTTTCTTTTTTGTGTTTTTTTTTGAGTGATTTTTGCTAGTTTCTCTCACCCCGGTCAAATGGCGGACAACGGTACTCCGTGACTTAAGTCGGTTCTTTCAGTTTCCCACAATAACTGATATTTGTGTATATATTTGTGCAATTCTTTGAATCTCTCTTCTAATTCTTATTTGAAAATGGACACTAATCTTGAAAAATTGAAAAAGTATTTTCCCGCTCTGCCTTAGAATGCGATTACAAAAATTTACCGTGCTAGATGTGCAAGATTGAGATTGTTAATGAATCATGGAATTCCTGAAGATATTCGCTGGTTGATTGAAGCAAAAGTCCGATTATCAGGTGAGTCCTCTAACTTCTTCATTTTTCACATGCCTAGAACAGGTAAAAACACTTTTGCAAAGAAATGTTGTGCAAAACGACTAGAAGTCTGTCATCGATGTGCTAGATGGACTTGTAATACACAATGTCGTTTGATTGTGCATCAAAAGTGTCATTAAGTCTCTTATTTTACATATGTATTTATTGTTTTATTTGGTTGTTTTTATAATAATTGATGTGTTTTTTAGTAATGAAGTTTGTTTTAATGTTTTGATAGGTTTTTGGAGCTTAAATGAATTAATTCAGAAAATTCAACGTCGGAATTCAGAACAAAGAATTGAAGAGACATTTAGTTGAAGATTGAAGCAAATCTTGGTTCAAATAAGTGCTCCAAATTTGTCCCAAAAATCAATTCTATTCCAATTCTAGAAAAGAATATCATATGATTTATTTCAAGCCCAAACTTGCCTTATGTTGTGTGCAAACTTCAACCATTAAACACTCAAGGTTTCAATGTCAATCTTAGCCCAAATAATAAGTACATTTGTATACTTATTTGATGCTCAAAATCAGCCCAAAATCAGCCCTAAATCAACCCCAAATCAACCTTCAAACTAACCCAAACACAATCCATGATCTTACATGTCCACACAACAAATAACAATTGATTTATTTTGGGTAATCCATTGATCCAAGAAGGCAAGCATATGGATGGAAAGCTGGAGGGGATATTTTAACATTATTTTGGGTCAAAAAGAAGAAGGAGACACCTCATAAATGAGGAAGAAAAACGTGCACCAAAGTAGTTGTAAAGCTGTCTTGATTTGATTTTTCAGAACACCTTTCGGTGTTTTGCCCATAACTTTTGACTCAGGTGTCCAAATGAGCTTTTCTTTAATGATCTGGAAAGGTGACAGAATTGCCTATAAATATGTCTCTAATAGACGTCTCCAAAAAAAGCTTCTAAGAGGGTCGAATTGCTGTCCAAAGTTAGAGTCAGATTTGTGTCCGAATTTTTTCTGAAATTGTATTGTGTTCTTCTTTATAGATTTCGGTTCTTTAGTTTGTAAAACTTATTTTTTCAGTTGGATTCAAGTTCTTTCATGTTTATTGAAGTGTTCTTATATATAATCATGGTTGGCTAAACTCTTTCTTGGATCCAAATCAAGGATAATGGTGATTGAGGTGAGTTCTTTAGGATATGAATGAATCTTAATGTTTATCTTCTTATTTTCTTCATAAATGATTTATTATTGTAAAGAAATTTTAGAAATCATTTAGGTAATGTTATAATCTTGAATTTTTATGCACAAACTTTAGTTTTGGTATAGAGATTGCTTGATTCAATGTCTTACTTAATATGAAAGTACTTGTTCATTCTTAAACAATAATCAATCTTCATCTTTCTAATCTTCATTGTAATATCTTCAGATCTAATATCACCATCGTTGAGATTAGGTTGAGTTATCTTATATATGTTGAAGAAATCACCAATACATCACCATTAAAATTGATTTGGACCAAGACTTACTTTTCTTGTCATTTAAAATCTATTTACATTTTTTTTATCTTTGAAAACAAATCCATCAATTATTTTCAACCAAGTTATTGTTAATTTAATTTCTCTTGAGTTTTTTTTTGTTACTTAGCTTAATTTCCAGATCTAGCTCTCTGTGGATATGACCTCGATCTTACCGAGTTAATTGCTACATCGCACACTCGTGCACTTGCGAGTTAAAACAAGCCGATCATAAAAAGCGGTCAAGAATCGTTCTTTAGGAATGGTATCTATAAACCGTGAAGATAAAATACAATTCATTAAGGATGGCCTGAGTAAGGAGTCTTTAGATAATCTTCTATTGACTCTTGTGACGCATCCTAGTGGAGATGTGCATCGTGTAATTCATGATTTATGGCCACTATTTCATAAAGAATATGATCAACTTAGTCTTGGGAATCTGACTAAAAAAGACCCTGTTTGCCAGTTTTTAAGAAAACTGGATGGGAAGCCAATCCCCGACCCATAGAGGGCGTTTAAGCCGTTCTTGGACGTAAAACCAAGGGAAGATGTGAGCCACAATCACAACTACCTGTACATACACATGCTTTTTCAAAAAGTAAACAAATAAAAAGAGAGAAAGAGAGTGTGAGACTCCAGCTGGCCTACATATAGGTGTTATGATTGTCTTTCTCATTTCTCATCTATAAAACCCTCTCTTCCTTCCTTTCATTTCTACTCAACCCATGCATTCAACAAATACATAAGTGTGTAGAAATGACAAGTTCCTCAGGTCATTAAATAAGAAATATTTTTGTTTTCGGTGGATCTAGTCCTGGGAAAGAAAAGGAGTTTTTAGAATCAGCAAATCATCTTGGTCAGGTGCTAGCTGAGAGAAAGATTCATTTAGTGTATGGGGGAGGCAGTCTTGGGTTAATGGGAGGTGTGTCAATAGCTGTATTTTTAGGAGGTAGTCAAGTTTTGGGGGTCGTCCCTGAAGCTTTGGCACAAGGGGACATCATTGGAAAAAAAAATTGGAGAGGAACTTCAGGTCTCTACAATGTCAGCTCGAATGAATGCAATGTTTAACCAAGCTGATGCCTTCATTGCTTTACCAGGTGGTCTAGGCACATTGGAAGAGATCTTTCATATTTCCTCTTGGGCTCAATTGCACATTCACCATAAACCCATAGGTTTGTTAAATGTTAATGGTTATTATGATAAGTTGTTGTCTTTTCTTGATCATGTTGTGGAACAGGAATTTCTAACATCTTCTACACGACAAATCATAATCTCTGCTGCTACTACTGAACAATTGATTGACCAACTACAATCTTTCATTCCTGTGATTGATCCTTCCATGAGTCGCATAAATTGGTCATCTAAGGAAATCCGTAAAAAGCTTAGATTTGATTTGAGCCTTCATTTGTGAATTTTTGTGTCTTTTGGTTTTATTATTGTGTTTTGTTATTTCTTATTTTTGTTTTAGTGTGTTTCAGGTTTGTCGGTGTTCGTTATTTCAGGTGATATCTTCTATACTCTATCTTTTTACCTCAAAACATTGAGGACAATGTCTCGTTTTGGTTGGGGGGAGAGGGTAGTAGTTGATAAAAAAAAATTATTTTTCATTTCATAACGCATGTGCATAATTGTTGTTACTAGGATGGTAGAGTAAAGGAGCTCTTTTGTTAAAGTGACTCTTGAGACGCATCTTAGTAACCATTCTTAACAAGGTCTATTATAATACTTCATGAAATATTCAGATTTACAAACTCTCGCATTGTTATCACTTAATTCTGCTCACATACTTATTTAACATGTATTCTTAAACCTTAATTTACACACACACACTTTAACATATAATTGTGGGTTGCATATTGGATTATTACATTATTTATGTTCTTTTGTTAAAAGTAACAACTAAGGGAAAGGGATTGTATATAATTAAGAAAAAAAAAACATGAAAAAAAAGAAAAAAAAATGATGATAATAAAAATGTAGATAAGTTTGGTTTCGTAGCCTCCCTAACCTAAGCAATTAAGCCCGAAGGGGTGTTTTAACACCTAATACCCTAAAGTCAACTGACTTGGGAGCTATTGGCCCAACGCTTGTTACATGGGTTGAGGAGAAAAGCTTAAGGGAATCAAACATTGCACTATCTACATATCAGTATCTGCGACCCGAGTTACTAAGCTTGTAGGGGTGTCTTAACACCTAATGCCCTAAGACCAACTGGTCTGGGAGTCATTAGCTGAAAGCTCGTTACATGGGTTAAAGATGCATTATGTTTTCAAAGTATATGTATATAGAGTTAAAAAAAAAAAAAAGACAAAAATAGTAATCCCAACCCAAGGAAGTTAACCTTAAATATTAGAACAAAAATTTTGTTTTCTTCCAAGAAAAGCCCCATAATTATGTGTTGATACATTGAGCACAAAAGAAAGGTTTATTAATATCTTGTTAAGTGGTATTGAGCAGATATATAAATTTAATGAGAGTTTGTTTATCTGGATAGACTAATGGAAGTTAAATGATGAATACCTTGCTTTGTGGAATATACAAATTGTTTTTCTATTTTACGCTTTGATTACTAGGGACTAGTAATAAGCTGGTTGGGGGGTGTGATTAGTACTTAAAAGTGCATTGTTATCATGGTTTTATATCATCATTTTGCACTTGAAGTATCAATAACTCGTTAACTAAAATATGTTTTATAATAATGTATCTAATAATATAAGATCCCTATAATTTGTGGTAAATGTCTACTTTTAATGCAGGTCTATCACATAAATGAAAGGATTGATTGATGACTTGAAGAACTTAAATTGCAAGGATAAAGAGATGGCCAAACTTAGAAAAGAGATGTCGGTGCAATCCAAACTGGAACACTGTTCGGTAATTGGGTCATATCTAGAGCTATATATCTCAGATTTAGGTCCAATTTATATGGATGGAAAGGTAAGACATAGGCCTACAACTTTCATATGGAGCCCAAGATCTAAAAAGGCCATTATCAAGTCCAAATTGTAGCAACAACAAAGAAGCCCGAATCTGTCTTCCAGCCCGAGCACTGTTCGGTATTTTGGCCATATCTGGAGTTCTAGAAGTCCAAATGAGCTGAATTGTTTACACAAGAAAGCTGAGACAATTGCCTACAACTTTCATGTTTACAACTGGCTCCAATTTTGACGTTATCAATGACGTTTTGGGCAGACAAGAGAAGATAAGGATTGTAACCAAGTCAAAAGTTGGCCACCCACTTATCAATTAGTCATCAAATCAATAGTTCCTAATTTTGGCCTATAAAAGGAGGCATTTGCCATGCATTTAGGCATCTTGGTTTCCAGATCAAGATCATGCTCTTCCTTTCTCTCTTTGTATTTTTTATGCTTTGTTTTCATTAATATTAAGTTTATGCCTTTCATTTCCTTTCCTTTACTTAGTTAACTTTTATGTTCTTATTTTGTTTATCTATTTTGCTTTCTTTCATTATGTCTAGCTAAGTTAATTATGTCAAGGTGAAAAGGTTACACTAATGGTGTAAGAATAAGTATAATGTAAACTTAATATGGACTTTAATGTTTGATACTAACATGTTTTATATTTGTTATCTTGTTCACTCTTTAATACTTTGCTTGTTAAATGACTAATCTTGATTTATGTTGTATAACACTTGGTACAACAAATGCTTGGCACTTTCATAGCCCATAATGTATGGTATAACCGACACCTGAGCTATGAAAGGAACTTGATTTATTGTTAACATAAGTTATAATCATGAATGCTTGACGAGATTTACAAGTATTAGCATTAATTGAATAAGATGACTAATGTAATCATGTTAACAATATATAATCTGATTGGAACCTCCTTTGTGTGTGGTTTCCAATTCAATAATAAGAGTTTATACTATACTTGTTTGATATACCATTAGTGGAACCTCTAACCTTGACATTTGTTATTATCATTGTTTAATCGTTACATTAATATTCCATCTCAAAGTTCTCATCTTCTTCTTCTTCTTCTCCTTCTTTTTCTTTATTATTATTATTATTATTATTATTATTATTATTATTATTAGTACTACTACTACTACTACTACTACTACTACTACTACTACTACTACTACTACTACTACTACTACTACTACTACTACTACTACTACTACTACTACTACTACTACTACTACTACTACTACTACTACTACTACTACTACTACTACTACTACTA
>NW_011501301.1:0-37780 GCF_000495115.2 Populus euphratica | reverse complement strand
ACAAAAGAAGAAGAAACAAGAGAAAAGAAACAAAGTTATATACAAGAAAAGTGAAAAGAGAAAATAAAATAAATACTATAATTTGTACAAGAACTTACCTCCCTAGCAAAGACGCCAAAAACTTAACACGACCAAAAGATTGATGTCTTTTCCCAAGTGCAGGAGTGTCGAAGTAATAAATCACCTAGCAAGACTAGGGTCGAACCACATGGAGGTTAATTGTATAAATTATAGATAACAATAATTCAACAACAACAACAACAACAAGAATAACAATAATAGTAGTAGTAGTAGTAGTAATAATTATAATAATAATAATAATAATAATATAAGAAGAAGAAGAAGAAGAAGTTGATAAGAACTTTGAGATAGAAGACTAACGTAAGGATTAAACAATGATAACAAAAAATGTCAAGGTTAGAGGATCCAGTAATGGTATGTCAAATAAGTATAGTATAAACTCTTATTATTCAATTGGAAACCACACACAAAGGAGGTTCTAATTAGATTATAAATTGTTAACATGATTACATTAGTTATCTTATTTGATTAATTCTAATACTTGTAAATCTCGTCAAGCATTTATGATTATAACTTATGTTTACAATAAATCAAGTTCCTTTCATAACTTAGGTATCGGTTATACCATACAGTATGGGCTATAAAAGTGCCAAGCATTTGTTGTGCCAAACATTTGTTGGACCAAGTGTTATACAACATAAATCTAGATTACTCATTTAACAAGCAAAGTATTAAAGAGTGAACAAGATAATAAATACAAAACATGTTAGTATCAAACATTAAAATCTATATTAAGTTTACACTATACTTATTCTTACACCATTAGTGTAACCTTTTCACCTTGACATAATAAACTTAGTTAAACATAATGAAAGAAAAAAATAAATAAACAAAATAAGAACATAAATAAGATAAAAGTTAACTAAGAAAAGGAAATGAATGGCATAAACAAGATATTAATGAAAATAAAACTTAAAAATACAAAGAGAGAAAGCAAGAGCATGATCTGGAAACCAAGATGCCTAAATGCATGGCAAATTCCTCCTTTTATAGGCCAAAATTGGAAACTATTGATTTGATGACTAATTGATATCTGTGTATATATTTGTGCAATTCTTTGAATCTCTCTTCCAATTCTCATTTGAAAATGGATACTAATCTTGAAAATTGAAAAAGTATTTTCCCGCTCTGCCTTAGAATGCAATTACAAAAATTTACCGTGCTAAATGTGCAAGATTGAAGTTGTTAATGAATCATGGAATTCTTGAAGATATTCACTGGTTGATTGAAGCAAAGCTCTGATTATCAGGTGAGTCTTCTAATTCTTTCATTTCACATATGTCTAAAATAGGTAAAAGCACTTTTGCAAAGAAACGTCATGCAAAATGATTGAAAGTCTGTCATCAATATGTCAGATGGACTTGTAATGCGCAATGTCGTTCTTTAGGAATGGTATCTATAAACTATGAAGACAAAATACAATTCATTAAGGATGGCCTGAGTAAGAAGTCTTTAGATAATCTTCTATTAACTCTTAAGTCTCATCATAATAGAGATATGTATCGTGCAATTCATGATTTATGACCCCATTTTCATAAAGAACATGATCGACTTAGTCTTGGGAATCTGACTAAAAAAAACCCTGTTTATCACTTTTTAAGAAAACTGGATGGGAAGCTTATCCTCGGCCCATAGAAGACGTTTAAGCCATTCTTAGATGTAAAACTAAGGGAAGATGTGAGCTATAATCACAACTACAATTTGAGTCTTAGTTTGTAAGAACTTGTGTCTTTTGGTTTTATTAATAATATAATATTTGTGTTTTGTTGTTTCTTATATTTGTTTAAGTGTGTTTCAGGTTTGTCAGTAATCGTTGTTTCAGGTAATGTCTTCTATACTCTATCTTTCTACCTTAAAACATTGAGGACAATGTCTCGTTTTGGTTAGAGGGAGAGGGCAGTAGTTGATATTAAAAAAAAAAACTAACTGTGTTATCTTTTTCATAAACCATTTGCAAACTATTGTTACTAAGATGGTAAAGTAAGGAGGAATTTTATTGACTCTTGAGATGTATCTTGGTAAATATTTTTCAATGGTTATTTGCAATATTCATAACAAGGTCTATCATAATACTTCTTGAAATATTTAGGTTTACAAACTCTTGTATTGTTAAACCTTAATTTTCACACACACATTTTAACATATAATTGTTGGTGGGTTGAGGAGAAAAGCTTAGGGGAATCAAACATTGCACTATCTATGTATCAGTTTCTGCAACCCGAGTTACTAAGCTCGTAGGAGTGTTTCAACATTTAATGCCCTAAGATTAACTGGTCTGGGAGTCATTAGCTGAAAGCTCGTTACATGGGTTAAAGATACATTCTGTTTTAAGTTACATGTATATATATTAAAAAAAAATAAGAAAAAAATCTTAACCCAAGGAAGTTAACCTTAAATATTAGAACAAAAATTTTGTTTTCTTCCAAGTAAAGCCCTATAAGTATATGTTGATATATTGAGCATAAAAAAAGGTTTATTAATATCTTGTTTAAGAGGTATTGGACAGATATATAAATTTAATGAGAGTTTATTTATCCGGATAGATTAATGGAAGTTAAATGATGAATACCTTACTTTGTGGAATTTGCAAATTATTTTTTATTTTAACACTTTAATTACTAGAGATTAGTAATAAGCTGGTTGGGGGGTGTGATTAGTACTTAAAAGCGCATTTTTATAAAGGTTTTATATCATCATTTTGCACTTGAAGTATCAATAACTTCTTAACTAAAACATGTTTTATAATAACATATCTAATAATATAAGATATCTTTAATTTGTGGTAAATGTTCATTTTAAATGCAAAGCTATCACATAAATGAAAAGATTGATTGATGAGTTTAAGAACTAAAATTGAAAGGACAAAAAGATGGCCAAACTTAGAAAAGAGATGCTGGTGCAGTCCAAACCGAAACATTGTTTGGTAATGGGGTCATATTTGGAGTTGTAGATCTCAGATTTAAGTCTACTTTATATGATGGAAAGGTAAGACAAAGGCCTACAACTTTTATTTGGAGGTTTGGTTTTAAAAAGGTCATTTTGAAGTCGAAATTATACCAATAATGAAGAAATCTAAATTTGTCCTGCAGCCCGAACACTGTTCAGTGTTTGGCCCATATCTAGAGTTCTAGAGGTCTAAATGACATCCATTTTTTTTTCTGGAAAGTTGAGATAATTTCCTACATCTTTCATGTTTTTAAGTGGTTCCAATTCTGATGTTATCAATGATGTTTTGGGCATAAAAGAGATGATAAGGATTGTCACCAAGTCAAGAGTTGGTCATCCACTCATCAATTAGTCATCAAATCAATAGTTTCCAATTTTGACCTATAAAAAGAGGAATTTGCCATGCATTTAGGTATCTTGGTTTCCAGATCAAGATCATGCTCTTGCTTTCTCTCTTTGTATTTTTAAGTTTTATTTTTATTAATATCTTGTTTATGCCTTTCATTTCCTTTCCTTTACTTAGTTAACTTTCTTGTTTATTTATGTTTCACTCTTTCATTATGTTTAGGTAAGTTTATTATGTCAAGGTGAAAATCTTATACAAATGGTGTAAAAATAAATATAGTGTAAACTTAACATGGACTTTAATGTTTGATATTAACATATTTTATATTTGTTATCTTGTTCACTCTTTAATACTTTACTTGTTAAATGACTAATCTAGATTTATGTTGTATAACATGTGGTATAACAAATGCTTGACACTTTCATAGCCCATACTATATGGTATAACCGATACCTGAATTATGAAAGGAACTTGATTTGTTGTTAACATAAGTTATAATCCTAAATGCCTCAGAGATTTACAAGTATTAGCATTAATCGAATAAGATAACTAATATAATCATATTAACAATTTATAATCTGATTGGAACCTCCTTTGTGTGTGGTTTCCAATTAAATAATAAGAGTTTATACTATACTTATTTGACATACCATTACTAGATCCTCTAACCTTGACATTTGTTGTTATCATTGTTTAATCTTTACATTAATATTCCATTTCAAAGTTCTCATCAATTTCTTCTTCTTCTTTACTACTACTACTACTATTATTGCTACTACAATTATTATTGTTGTTGTTGTTGTTTTATTGTTATCTATAATTTATACAATTAACCTCCCTGTGGTTCAACCCTGGTCTTGCCGGGTTATTTATTACTTTGGCACTCCTGTACTTGGAAAAAGACATCAACTTTTTGGTCGTGTCACCACACTTATGAATGCGATGGTTAATGACAATAAAGATGAAAAGGCCAATTATTTTGACCATACATCATTCAATTAAGGTGGAAGATTTTTGGCATAAAAATTGTCATAACTCGTTTCTAGGTTATTCCTCAAATTCATCTTCTTTCTTTCCAAAATTAAAAAAACAAATAATAATAGCAATTTCAAAATTAAAAAAAAAATAATAATAGCAAGAAGACAAGTATTTTAGCAAAAAAACAAGCCGAGAGGATTTTAAATATAGAAGAAGATCAAGCTGCAATTTTGGATGGAGCTGGAAGCATAATGCAGATTCAATGTCAAATTAAATCATTATTGGACAAATCTGCATAAAAACTAAGTCTAATGATATAATTAGATTTTTTAATAGGCTAATTTAACTTAATCATGGGTCAAATTAAAGTTTAATTATGTTTAAGAATTTTTTTTTTTAAGGATATAATTAGGTGTAAGGATATAATTGTAGTTTAAATGAGTCAAATTAATTTTATTAGGGTTTAATTGATGAAAAATTAAGTTTGGGGCACAATTTGGGCTTAATTGAGAAGATTGGGTTCAATAAGGAAAAAATTGCATAAAATTAGAAGTTTAGGATCAATTAAGGGTGCAATTGAAAGAAATTAAAAGATGAGAGATCAAATTAAACTTTTTTAAATCCCTAAATTAAAACTCTAAAAGCCTAAACGATGTTGTTTCATTTAAATGAAACTGCGTTTTCAGCCAAACAACGCTATTTTGACTGAACAATTAAAAAAAAGGACAGACCACACGACACATCATTTAGAATTGTTCATCATTTGTTTCACATGAAACCTACTTGGATGACCTTCTTTTAAAAGCATTTAATGATTCATCTCTCTATCAAATTTGACATAAGTTGCATGTAAAAGATTACCTGACGCCTAACTACACCTTTATATAGTCCTTTCTAGTTGATTGATACCACAACAGTCTCAGTGCCATCCTAAAGTGGCCAACCCAACCAGTCTTTCTTCAGCACCTTTTTTAGGCTATGATTGCAACTTTGAGTCAACGATTGGGGTCCTTCAGGGTAGAATCAAGGGCCAAGATTTGACACTAATAAAGATAACATATTTGTTTTCTACTCCCTATAAATACTATTTTGTAGAGACTTGTTTTGAAAAAAATACTATTTTTAATAAAGAAATAGGCATTCTTGCTATCTTTTTAATAAAATATATTGAGAATTAAAGGTGTTAGTAAATGTTAAAAAGAAGAAGAAGTTATTAATACTAATTAAAAATCAAGTTGAAAAGCTGAGAGATAGGTGCATATTAAGACATTTGATCTCATGTTGCAAAGAGTCCTTTAAATTTCTTTATTTAATTATATTGAAATTAATTTATTTTTTTTAAGGAGAGTGATAATTTAAATTCCATTAAAAATATAATTTGCTAGTATAATTGTTTTTTTAGAAAGAAATATAACTATTTTATTCTATGTTATTTATTTAACAAAAATAAAAAATAAATCAGAAACAATACAAAAAGAATCTATATGATTGAAATAAGGGGTAGTTGATATGAACCAAGTCTGGTTCGTATTTGGTATTAAAATTTTTATTGATTAGTTTTGTTATATTATGTATATTTGAACCAAGTGCAAGAGTGTCGAAATAATAAATAACTCGGCAAAACCGAGGTCGAACAACAGGAAAGTTAATTGTATAAATTATAGATAACAATAAAACAACAACAAAAGTAAAACAACAACAACAATAATAATACTACTAGTAGTAGTAGTAGTAGTAGTAGTACTAGTAATAGTAATAGTAATAGTAATAGTAATAAAGAAGAAGAAGAAGTTGATGAGAACTTTGAGATGAAAGATTAAGGTAAGGATTAAATAATGATAACAACAAGTGTCAACGTTAGAAGATCCACTAATGGTATATCAAACAAGTATAGTATTAACTCTTATTATTAAATTGGAAACCATACACAAAGAAGGTTCCAATCAGATTATAAATTGTTAACATGATTACATTAGTGATCTTATTCGAATAATGCTAATACTTATAAATGTTATCAGACATTTATGATCATAACTTATGTTAACAATAAATCAAGTTCCTTTCATAGCACAAGTGTCGGTTATACCATACAGTATGGGCTATGAAAGTGCCAAGTATTTGTTGTACCAAGTGTTATATAATATAAATCTAGATTAGTCATTTAACAAGCAAAGTATTAATGAGTGAACAAGATAACAAATACAAAACATGTTAGTATCAAACATTAAAGTCCATATTAAGTTTTCACTTTACTTTACACCATTAGTGTAACCTTTTCACCTTAACATAATAAACTTAGCTAAATATAATGAAAAACAATAAATAAAATAAGAACATAAATAAGATAAAAGTTAACTAAGTAAAGGAAAGGAATTGAAAAGCATAAACAAGATATTAATGAAAATAAAACTTAAGGATTACAAAAATACAAAGAGAGAAAGCAAGAGCATGATCTTGATCTGGAAACCAAGATGCTTAAATGGATGGAATGAAAAATTCCTCTTTTATAGGCCAAAATTGAGAACTATTGATTTGATGACTAATTGATGAGTGAGTGGTCAACTCTTGACTTAGTGACAATTCTTATTTTCTCTTGTCTGCCCAAAATGTCATTAATAACATCAAAATTGGAACCACTTGAACATGAAAATTATAGAAAATTATCTCAGCTTTCCAGAAAAAAAAAATTTAAGGTCATTTGGATTTTTAGAACTTTAGATATGGGCCAAACACTGAATAGTATTCGAGCTGCAGGACAAATTTAGACTTCTTCATTGTTGCTACAATTTGGACTTGAAAATGGCCTTTTTAAATCTTGGGCTCCGAATAAAAGTTGTAGGCCTATGTCTTACCTTTCCATCCATATAAAGTAGACCCAAATCCGAGATCTACTACTCCAGATATAACCCAATTACCAAACAATGTTCTAATTTAGACTACACCAGTATCTCTTTTCTAAGTTTGGCCCTCTCTTTGTCCTTTCAATTTCAATAATTCAACTCATCAATCAATCCTTTTATTTATGTGATATGCCTGCATTTAGGATGAACATTTACCATAAATTAAAGGTACCTTATGGTATCAAACTTGTTATTATAAAACATGCTTTAATTAAGGAGTTATTGATACTTTAAGTGCAAAATGATGATATAAAACCTTGATAAAAATGCACTTTTAAGTACAAATCAGTGAGTAAGAACATGATTTTGATATGAAAACTAAGATACCTAAGTGCATGGCAAATACCTCATTTTATATGCCAAAATTTGAGACTATTGATTTGTTAACTAATTGTTGAGTGGATAGCCACATCTTGATTTGGTGACAATCCTTATCTTTTTATTTGATCAAAACATCATTACTAACATCAGAATTTGAATAGACTGTTATAATGAAAATTATAGGAAATTGTCTAAGCTTTCCAACAAAAAAAAAAGATCATTTGGATTTCTAAAACTCAAGATATAGGCTGAACACTAAATAGTATCTGGGTTGTAGGACAGATTAAAACTTCTCCGTTGTTGCTACAATTTGAACTTGAAAACTACCTTTTTGAATCTTGGATTCCCATGAAAGTTTTAAATCTATATCTTAACTTTCCATCCATATAGAGTAGATCCAAATCCAAGTTTTACAACTCTAGTTATGATCCAATGACCAAAAGGTGTTCTAGTTTGGACTAGACCAACATCTTTTTTCTAATCTTAGCCTTCTCTTTGTCTTCTCAATTTCATTAGTTAAACTCATCAATCAATCTTTTGATTTAGGTGATAGGTCTACATTTAAGATGAATATTTACCATAAATTAAAGGTATTTTATATTATTAAATATGTTATTATAAAACATGTTCTGGTTAAGAAGTTATTATTACTTCAAGTGCAAAATGATAATATAAAACCTTCAAAAAAATACACTTTTAAGTACTAATTATCAATTTTTTATTTACAAGTAAACTTTATTCTTAAGTAAATGTTAAATTTCTAATCTATTACTCTGGAAAAAAAATTCAGAATAAACTATCAAAATTAGTCAACATGATATGCATATAAATGCCCTCCATTTATATGGATTCTAAAAGCATTTTTAAAATAAAAATAATCATGCACAAATCAAAACTTTCAAATACATGCATCTTTTCTCTATACACACTTAAAAAATATAAACTTTTATGATTGCCATAAAAGCATCTTGAAAAATATTAAACTCAAGATCTCATAATTATAAGATTTTAAATTATACCATCAAGCCATTTTATTTTACAGAGATTCAAACTCATTCCTTAGTTATAAATATTCGGATATATATAACATAAGATAAATGATGGTTATTGTAATTAAATACTTTTTTAATTACTTGAATTTGTAACTAAATAAATCAAAGAAAAAAACATCCAAATATTAATAATTGTTAATGAGTAAAAAAACTCTAGTACATTTTCAGGCAAATGTAGAAAAAGTTTATCCATTTTCTTATTGATAAATTCATTAAAAAAAAATTCTAATATCCTACTTTTAAATTTCAACCTAATCTATCAAACTCTATCATTATTATTATCATTATAAAGAAAACTAAACCTCTCATTAGTATTACCATGTAGATAAAAACAATCCACTATAAATTATAATAGTTAAGCCACAATAATATCATTAAAATTTAATTAAATATCTTTTTGATTTTAGACATGTAACTTGTGACAATAAATTATAGGTGATTTTGATATGATAGGATGATAATGATTATGCATTAAATATATAGCACGCTTGGTTGGGTTCTCGGCACTTGGTTGTGTTCTTGGGTTCTTGGCACTTGGTTGTGTTCTTGATTTTTGGACAACATTGGAAGAGACATTATTTATTAAGTGAGATTAAATGTGTTTTTAGGTCTGAATAATTAATTTCAGGGTTTCAGTTTCTCATCACTCTTATTTCTCCTTTTAAACTATTTAATTATAGACATATTTTTTTTTGCTACTATTTTCATTTGGTTTAGTTTTCAGGTTACGTTTAGTTATTCTATGCTTGCTTTTCTGTAATTTTCATGTCTTATTTTTTTTTTAATTAGACATGTTATTATTGTTCTTTAGTTTGGTAATAGTGTCATGCTTCTTCATCATTTCTCTAGATTAAAGTGCATGGTTGAGTTCATTTGTATTTTTTATTGGTTTTTTTATATGCTTTTTTTTTTTTAAATCTACTTACATTTTTAGGTCTGCTTACATTTTTTTCTGTTATAGTCTTTCATAGAAGGGGATGAGGCCAGTTTTCCATGCTTATTATTATTATTATTATTATTATTATTGTTGTTGTTGTTTAAAAAAACTAAAGATTTGATTTGAAGGGTAAAATTAAAATTAAAATTAAAATTATTATTATTATTATTGTTAATTTACTATTATTATTATTGTTAATATTAATATTAATATTAATATTAATATTATTATTAATATTAATATTATTATCATCATTATCATTAATAAATTTTAAAAAAATATTATCACTATTAAAAAAACATAAATTTTATTAAATAATAATAATAATAATAATAATTATAAGACCCACATCTCTTGAATATGACATATATTTTTAGATCCAAGTAAGTTGAGTTTAGCTTTGGTCATGCCATACCTAAATTTCTAGGATTTGACAGAGCCAAACCTAAGTTTTTTGGATATAATATCATATTTTAAAAAAATAAAATTTTTTATAATGTTTATATTATAATTAATAATATCTTATTAATTATTCTTTGAATTTATATTAAAGAAAGAGATAGACATAAAGGTAAGATAGGAAATAAAACACATGAATCCCTAAAAACAATATAAATATATTTATTTATAATTTATTTCTTATACTTGGATTTATATTTTAAAAATAAATTCAATAAATAACAGATAGAATATTATTAGTTATTTAAAGAATACATTAATTTTTTTTTTAAAATACTATTCCTTTTGCATGCCACGCAGAGGAAAACACTTCTCCGCACTCACTGACACTGGATTAATTAATCACTTAAATTGATATTCGTCCCGCATTACCCTTTCTGTAATAACCCTTTATCAAAAAGACAACTCTCTCCACCCCCAACAGCCCAATCCTCAGACAAGAACCGAGGACACTATCGTCATCTCGAACGCACAACTACAGAACTAAAGTAAGTTGGTTATAATAATATATTTCAGACAGTCTCACATAAACAAAAACAAAAACAGAAAAAGGTCAGTAAATAAATATTATAAAGTCACACTTTTAATTTATTGCTTTGCTTCTTCTTTTTTCCTTACAACCTTAAAAAGAACAATTATTTTAGGTTCTTACCGCTCTGTTTGGCGCGTATATAATAAACCACCAACAGCATAACGCACGTTGAAGAAGAGATCAAACAACAACAACGATCGCTCAAGCGAGAGGAAAAGTGAAAGCAAAGGCACAGAATCCATAAACCTCCCTAAAAAACAGAATACCAAACACTGTCTCTCTCTCTCTCTGTATGTGTTTTTCCTTGAAAAATCCAAAAAGCAAAAACATCTAATCGGTTTCTTTTTACTTTCCATCTCTAGAAGCAGAAACTATAACGCGGTAACGGTTTCTCTCATTGATCGGTGTCTCATTTTGTTAACTGCGAAAAAAAGAACCGCAGAAACTTGCTTGTTTTTCACCTGTGTTTCCGTCCGGTTCCGATAAGTTCGGGGTTGGTCCGTACGAATGGACCGGTACGGTCGGGCACAAGAAGGCTCACAATCCGATCCGGCACTAGAATGGACGGGTTCAGGACAGGAAACCGGACTTGAAGGTAACCTACATTAATTCAATGTTAACTTAATAGTGATCTGTTTTTTGTTGAGTTTGATTACTTATGTTTGGCGTGGTTGATGTAGAGGGTGTTTGGCAATTGGGATTAGGGGAAACAGAATCGGAATACCCGGAAAGACCTAATGAGCAAGATTGCATGTATTACTTGAGGACCGGGTTTTGCGGGTACGGAGCTAGGTGTCGGTATAATCATCCACGTGACCGGACTGCGGTAATTTTGACTGACTTTACTCGAATTGAGTTTGAAATGATTTGTATTTAGTAATTAGGTTTAATCTTGTGGCTTTTGGAATTGTGATTGGAGGAGGGTTAGTTTTGTAATTTTGTTAAATGTGGAGGAGGAGGTCTTAGCTTGCTTTGTGGTGGTGTTATGGTATGATCCGTATGGTTTGATTGTGGTAGTTGATGTTGTTTTTAGGCATTGGAAGCTGGGAGGACTGGTGGAGGGGAGTTTCCTGAACGAGTGGGCCAGCCTCTTTGCCAGGTACTCGACTTCACTGGTTTCGAATGATTACTGTGATTGCTGTGTATGCAAATGATTGATTGTGGACAATGTGTGTTCATTAATGATAATTTCAGCGAAGTGAGTGCTGATACAATGTCTATTGATTACGTTACATTACGCAGTGTCCATCTCGTACTGAATGAATTGTAAATTCTTTCAGTGAATTTGGACCTTTGCTGCTTAGCTATGCCTCTGGTTGGTTTGGTTTGATGTTTCATGGGATTCCTGGTTGTACTGATCAAACTGTTCTTACTTTATTTGCAGTATTATATGCGGACGGGGACATGTAAATTTGGTGCTTCCTGCAAGTACAACCATCCTAAACAGGGAGGCAGCTCTGTTAGACCCGTGTCACTAAATTTTTATGGATACCCATTACGCCCGGTCTGTATATCTTTACATTGGCATTCAAGATTTATGCCTTTGATCATTTTGGTCTTTTTTGTCCTGAGTATGAAGTCAAGTTTGCTGATTCCTTGAATTTAATTAACAACAGGGTGACAAGGAATGTACATACTACATTAAAACAGGTCAGTGTAAGTTTGGGGCAACATGTAAATTCCACCATCCACAGCCAGCTAACATGCAAATTCCAGCACAATCACTGGCTCCACAAGTTGCATCGGTGCCTGCCCCTACTTTATATCCTACAATGCAATCTCCGTCTGTTCCTTCATCTCAACAGTATGGTGTAATGGTTGCAAGGCCTCCTCTGCTACCAGGCTCCTATGTACAAGGTCCTTATGGTCCCATGTTGCTTTCCCCAGGCTTAGTTCCCTATCCAAGTTGGAGTCCATACCCGGTAGGTCAATGGAAATTTCTCTATTTCATTAGATTTTGACTAATCTACTTCTATTCATTTTGAGTTGCAATCTCTCCTGGTGCAGGCACCTGTAAGTCCCATAGCCTCTCCTAATGCTCAGCCTGCAGTTTGCTCAGGATCAGTCTATGGAATATCACCACTATCTCCTTCTGCACCTGCTTATACAGGAGCATATCAATCTGTAACTAGTGCAAAAGGTCCTTCTAGTAGTTCCCAGAAGGAACATGTGTTTCCAGAGAGACCTGGCCAGCCTGAATGTCAGTATTACATGAAAACTGGCGATTGTAAATTTGAATCCTCGTGTAGATATCATCATCCCCCAGAATTGGTAGCGTCAAAAACAAATGTTGTTCTTAGTCCCATGGGCTTTCCTCTACGCCCGGTAAGTGCTTTTTTTTATTTTTTAAATACCTTATGTCAGGGCATCAATTACTAGTTTGTTCCTTGCTAAAATTGCAAAATGTTATAATTAATCAGACCTCTAGTGATTGTTGCTTGCTACATTGCATTTATGACTGGTTTGGTGGAGGTCATTAAAAGCATTTTCTGAATTTATGAATGTATATTTGTTTTGACCGATGCAATCATAATGCTGCAATTGTATGCTTGCTCTTTCTTTCTCTATCTTTTCCCGTCTTCATTTTCCTCAGAGAAATTCTGACATTCCTTTTGGTAGTTATTCTTTTCTCATTAGAGTCTTAGTGAAACAAAGTTCATTTCACATGGTTAGAATCTTGAATCTTCTGACTCAACTCTGGCATGCACCTGCCTGCCTTCAGTATGATATTTTCGAGGTCTTATCAGGGTAGGTGATTATGTGGAACTTGCCCTTGATCTCTGGATGCGTTTTTGAAGGTCCATCTGCACCACTTTGTTAGTCTTTTCACTTCAGTTTTATTTCTTGAAATAGCTGTTCTTTTGCCTTGGGATGCTGGTGCGCCATGTGAGAATGATATTTTGACAGTGGAAGTTTTTCGGTGGCATGTTGTTCTGTAGATTGCATCTGTCATGCATGTATAGAACATTACCATTTATGCTTTTGTAGTTGAAATACAAGTAGCAACATTGCTTCCTCGCTTCTCTCTATGGGATATTTTAACTTAATAAGTAGGCGGGTCTATTCCCATTACATGGCAGCCTTTTTCCACCCATTAAACTGGATAGTTTTTCAGGTTCACAGCTTTTGCAGCTGAGTATTGCGTAGAATTAAGCTACAATGTCATGAGAGTGACCTTTTCAAAGAAATTTTTATATTCTGGCCTAGTTCAAAATAATATTACATCTTTAATTAGTGTTAAGCTGAAAAACAATCCAACCAGCTTTTGAGTCTGACGAACAACATCTAATATCTGGATTGCAGTCTTCACTTCAGCTTCCTGCTTCATAGGGTGATTTGATTGCATGGTGAAGTAATTCCATGTTTTATTTTCTGGAAACTTCTTTCTAAACTTTCATCATTGCTCATCATCTCCTCTGGATGCTGTTTCTTTGTTCTTTACCAATTATTTCTAATTTATTTCAACATTATTTGGGAGATAATATGTGCTAGCCTTCCTTTCTGTCTCCTGATCAGTCACATATTCCATGGCTTACAATAAGCCTGGGGCATTTTCTATATCATCAACTAAACATTGAATTGTGATTTACATCCTGAGATAATAGCTACTATGACACAAGTTTATCTTTGTAACCTCTTGATTATCTGTTGAATGAACATTTTTATATGATGTTACACAAGCTATTATATATTTAACAGAAGAAATTTTTTTTAACACTGTTTTGATCTTTAGATACTGGGGATAGAGTCCTTGTGGGGAACATCTCCATGTGCTGTCCAAATTGTATGCCAGGAGTGTTATTCTCAGAAACGATGAAAATCTGGAATATTTTTAGCTACTGTATTTGGTTTTTGCAACTCGTAGTTTTGGGGCCATTATGGGAGTTTGGAGGAGGATCAGGCTTCTGTGTCTAGGTTAGGAACTGCATTGACATGTTTGTTCATCCTTGTTGCTTTGTCTTCTTCGTAATTTGGTGGATTTGTTTGAGTTGTGAATTGGGATGGAAATTTTGCCAGTATGATTCTGAAATGGATAAATTGAACTCATAAAGGCATGCTTTTAAGCAGTTCTACATTCTGACGAAGAGAGATCACAATAGAGATTAGGGCAGAGAGGTAATTGATGCATTGATGTTACAAGTTATTGTCTTTATGATGTACTGGACCTTGTTGCATCTCTTAAGCAGCTTTAGGGTTTTAGGCAGTCAATTCTTTTCTTTTTTTTTCCTGTCTATATTCCTTGCATTTACTTATTTGCTTCAGTATACTATTTTGGACTTATTTTACAAGTGGTGCTTGCTTTATTCTCTGTAATTTGCACTTGTTAGTCATTGCAACAAAGTCCGGGATCATGCTTTATGAAGACTCTTAGCGGGACTGGGTGCTGGGATTAGTTTTTTTGTCTCCAGTGTCCCAAAGTTATCTGGTCATGGTTGGAAAGGTGAGGGTTCATTGCACATACAAATTTGTATCGGGGGTAGAAGATTGTAAAACAGTTGTTATCATCTATTTCTTTTGGAAAGGTGAGGGTTCATTGCACAGGCAAATTTGTATCGGGATAAGAAGATTGTAAAACAGTTGTTATCATCTATTTCTTTATCTTTCATGCCACATTTTATCATTGTTATTTAATTTTCTCATGCTTAAGCAGATCTTGTGATCGGCCTAAAAAGACTAAAAACAAAGACCTTATGTTGCCTTTACATGTTCGAACTTCTAGGTCATCATCAAAGTGATATCATTTTTAAATGTCAGGCCGTGACATATTGATTTATGTTTCTCTTTAGGACCTATAATTTGATTGAAATTTATAGTTTGTTCTACAAAATGCATTAGCATCGTGTCAAGAATCGAAAGTTTTTCTCTATGGTTGGTCATTTATTTGTGTTCTTTTGCGGTTTCTTATGTCATTTTTAATAATGCTGTATCAATTACCCTTGTATCTATGTGTGGGTTACTTTTTAGCCTGAAAATGTCATTATCCTGCTTTGTTAGCTGTGCATCCTCTACATATTCATTTTGGTTCTCAAATTCCCTTATTATATCATGAAGCAAGCTATATATGTGTTCTTTTTTGTTTCCTTTCGATCTGGAGTAAGCCATATATAAGGTAATATCAGGATGTGCTGTTTTGTAGGCTTCCATATGTTCATATGCTTATTTACAAGTTGAATCCCAACCTAGTATGGTATCATGCATCTGATATTTGTTCATGTTATATAATCAGGGTGCACCAACTTGTACTCACTATACACAACATGGACAATGCAAGTTTGGGCCTGCATGCAAATTCGACCATCCAATGGGAACACTGAGTTACAGTCCATCTGCGTCTTCTCTTGCTGACATGCCAGTTGCACCCTATCCAGTGGGATCTTCAATTGGCACTCTGGCCCCATCATCCTCATCTTCAGATCTGCGGTCCAAACCCAGCAAGGACTCCAGTTCAACCAGGTTGTTTTCGTCAACAAGCACACCTAGTGGATCAGTTGGTTCAAAGTATTCGAAGAGTGGAGCGGCTTCTCATTTGAGCGTTCAACAGTCAGGCCCTTCAACCAGCACCAGCACCAGCACCAGCTCCAGCACCAACACAGGGGCACGCACCTCATGCTAAGAAAAGATATTAAACAGCTCCTGCTCATTCCTCTTTTTGATCAAATTCATGAAAAACAGCATTTTTTTTCTTGCTTCAGCCATCAAATAGGAGGCTTTATTTTCCCAGCTCAGATGGTTCCATGATTCAGGTCTAGCATACATTAGCTCTGATAATATCTCTGTTCATATAATCTTGTGGCCATTGTTTTTTATATTCAATAAGCTATGGCCATTGCCCAAAAATCTTAGCAAACCCCACATAGCCTTCCACTGTTCTTTCAAATAACCATGAATCTGCAGTTCGTCAAGGCAGATCTGTATCCACATCTCCTTTTTTTTGGAGTCTGTTAATTTATATCCCAATCCTTTCTAAAACATGTAAGAGATAAATCCTAAAGCATTCTTCCTTTTACATCAGCCGTGTCTTCATGTCTATCAATTTATGATTTCTTCAAATTTGGGAACAAGCTTCCAATTTGTCTAGAAAGGAATTTGAAGGTCTCTTGTTTCCCTTCTTTTTTGTCATCTGGGGTTTATAAAAGACTTGGAAGGAGGCATGCATCTTCAGTGCTACCTTACATGTGATTAGGTACACAGTTATGTTGTGACAATTGAAATGCTTGACATTTTTATTGATGGATCTATTATGAAATACAAATATATGAAGAGTCACTCAGACTGTAATAATCATTCCTGTCATTTATTACTGTCATTTCCTTTATTTTGTATGTGCTTTCTTTGTGCATGCCATGCCAGGTAAAATTTTGCTAGAGAAGAATGATTATCATCTGATTATAACTGTAGAAATGATGGTTTCTGGAAAATTCACTGGTGTTTGCTCTCTGTCTCTCCCTCCCCCTCCCCCTCCCTCGCTCTTGCTGGATGTGAGGTGAATTCAAGGCCTCGTGGGTAAGCAAAATAACACAATCCGAAATATTTCCAAATAATTTTGTAGTAATGCAAATTAGAGATCAAATTAAATATCAAATTAAATGCATGTTTGAGTATATAGTAGTAGTTATTTTTTATTTAAAGTATTTTGATTTAGAAATATATTAAAAAGATGTATTATTTATTTTTTTTAAAAATTATCTTTGAAATAAAAAAAATGAATTTTAGCCCATTTATCTATGTCTAGGCTAGGCTGCTGTTCTGAACAGGGACTAAGTCCTTTGAGTGAATGACACGTGCATGTCTGTCGACTTGGTTATTCTGATCACTGCGTTTGCTTGCTCATCTATTCCTTTCTAGCCATTATTGATTTTGTGGAAAACCTTTCATGGAAAGTGCAGCCCTATCACAAGTAAGAGCTGCTTCATGAGCAGTATCAAAGGTGTCAAGTCAATGCTTTTCTTTGGTTGTCGGCTCCCTAATTTCATGGTAGGGACACTAGACGTGAGACGCGATTTAAAAGATGAAGGATAGCTTCTGTTTTTGAATTTAATTTATTTAAATTTTATTAATTAAATTTTATTTAGTAGGGTGAGCCTATTAATTTGTTATTTTAGAGTTTATTATTTATATGTAACTTATAAACATTGTTTTTGATAAATTGTAGAAAATTAATCCTACATAAATATCATTTCCTAATCTGAATTGCTTCTTGCACTGCCTTTATAAATAAATTTTACTTCGGCTATTGCTTTTTTTTTTTTTTTGTCATCTTGTGTTATTTACCTTGATTTTTTTTTAAAAAAATTACCCTTAATATCTTATAATAATTTCATCAAAATTATACTTTTTTATTAAATTCTAAAAAATTATAATTTACATCGTAAATAATACTTAATCACCATCATATATTTTTATCATCTTTAGAATCTAGTCATCCAAAGTTAAGAGAGCTCCTAGATTTAGACAAACTCAATACTATTTCCGACCATTAGATCGAAGACATGTCTGAGCATATGGAGATTGACAAAAAAAACTAGATCTTCAACAACTTTAACTCTTGAACTCGAATTGGACAAATCAAGAATACAATCATTGTTTGTTGCCATTAGAATTGCAAATCATATGATTGAGTATTATAAGGTTCCTGAATCTGCAAAAAATCTTGTTAAGCTTGGCTTATCAAGATTGAAAAAATGAAAGAAAATAGAGAAGAAGAGACTGAGATTTCTGAAGAATGAATTCTTATTATTACTTTCCGTGGGATATACGTCAACTACTTCCCCTTTTATACTGGTACGTCATGCATTACATGCTTACTAACAATTAACAACTAACTGATTCTAACTAACTTCACGTGCCATGCATCCTGTTACTGCTAACAGAATAATCCTGTTACTGCTAACAGAATAATCCTGTAGCCGTTATTATTCCAGCTGTAACAATAACCTCTCCTTGAATGCTTTCTTGTCCACAAGAATGCTAAATTAAGATGCTTCAAAAATTGCTTGGCAATCTGGGAACTGTTTCTGTAGATCAGATAGATCCTCCTAAGTCACATCTTTTGGATACAAGTTGGATCATTAAACCAAAATTACAGTGGCTGCTCCATTACCTTTCTTCATCAACTTCCTGTCCATTATGGCTAAAGGCATGATTTGCATCCGCCCCTCCTTATTTGATACTGGCAGCTTGGACGATACTATAGTTGCATCTCCAATCTTCTTATTTAGTAAGGACACGTGAAATACAGGATGAATCAAACTTCCCTCTAGAAGTTTTAACTCATAAGCCACCATCCCAATCCTTTAGCTGATTTGAAAAGGACCATAAAACCTGGGGTTGAGCTTGAGGTTTTTTCTAACGGCCATATTGTTTTGCCTATAAGGCTACAATTTAAGAAAAACCCCATCACCCTCTTTGAATTCCCTCTTTGTTCTTTTCTTATCAACAATTTGCTTCATCCTGCTCCTTGTTGTTTCTAGCTGTTGCTTCAATGCGTGATCCATATTAGCCCTTTTCTGCAGCACTGCTTCCACTGCAGCTACTGGAGTAGGTTCTTGCGCTAACCATTCCCTTTGAGGGGGAGCATAACCATACAGTGCTTGGAAAGGGCTCATGCCCAAGGTTGAATGATGGCTTGAATTATACAACCACTATGCCAATGATAACCATTGAAACCATTGTTTAGGCTTATGCATGGTCATGCATCGAAGATAGGTTTCTAAATATTGGTTCACCCTCTTGGTCTGCCCATCCGTTTGTGGATGGTAGGCTGTGCTCATCAACATCCTAACCCCTAGCTTCTTGAAAAGTTCCTGCCAAAACACATTGGTGAAAATTTTGTCCCTGTCGGTAACAATTACTGCAGGTAATCCATGGAATTTATAGAAGTGATCTAAGAACAATTGTGCTATGTCTTGTGCTGTGAATGGATGTGTGAGTGCGATGAAGTGCCCATATTTAATGAACCTATCCACCACTACTAGGATAACATTCCTCCCTTCTAAACTTGGTAATCCCTCTATAAAATCCATGGTCACAGCCTCCCAGGCTCCGGAAATGGCTGTAAAAGTCCTGGATATGCCCCTCTTTCCACTTTGGCCTGCCTACACACATTACATTCTTCCACTACTTTTTTAACCATAGCCTTCATCCCATACCAGTGGAAGTTTGTCTTCAGCCTTTTGTAGGTATTCTGAACGCCAGCATGTCCCCCAACATATTAATCATGAACAAATTAAACCAGTTGAGCTCTGAGATGCCCTCCCTGCCCAGCTACTATCCTGCCCCTATATCGCAGGATTCCTTCTTTGTATGTAAAGTTGGGTTTCGTTGTTGCACTTGTCAAGTTATTGAGAATAATAGCTTGTAACTTGCAGTCCTTTTCATAGGATGCATAAACATCTTCATACCATGCAGGAAGTATATTGGTGATAGCTGCCAAAGCCTCACTCTCCTTAGCTGACAGGTCACTACTGCCTTTCCTAGACAAGGCGTCAACAACAATGTTCTCTCTTCCTTTCCTATACAATATCTTATACCTCAATCTCAACAATTTTGTCAAGCCTTTCTTTTGAATTAGAGTATGAATTTTCTGATCCAACAAATATTTCAGGCTTTCATGATCAGTTTGGATGATGAATTTTTCTTGTTCTAAGTAGTGCCTCCACTTCTTTACAGCCATAAGAATAGCCAGGTACTCCTTTTCATAGATGGATAATCCCAAATGCTTTGAACTTAAGGACTTGCTAAAATAAGCTATTGGTTTTCCCTCCTAGCTTAGTACAGCTCCCAAGCCACAGTCACAGTCATCGGTTTCCAACATAAATGGCTTGGAGAAGTCAGGTAATGTGAGGACTGGGGCTTCACACAAGGCTTGTTTCAAAATTATGAATGCCTGTTGAGCTTATATACTCCAGCTATAACTGTTTTTCTTTAGTAGGTCAGTAAGGGGTTTGCTGATGATTCCAAAATGTCAGATGAATTTCCTGTAATAACTGGCCAACCTAAGGAACCCTTTCAATTCCTTCAAGGTTTGTGGAGTGGGCCAATTGGTTACAGCCTCAATCTTCTACATGTTGTTCCCCAAATGCACACTTGAACTTCTTGGTGAATAACTGGTTAGCTTGTACCGTCTCCAACACTTGCCTGAGGTGAGCAAGGTGAAGCTCAAAGGTTGAGCTGTAAATAAGGATGTCATCAAAGAAGACCAGTACGAATTTTCACAAGAAGGGTTCCAGAATGCTATTCATCAATGCTTGGAAGGTGGCCAGGGCATTTATGAGGCCAAAAGGCATGACTCTAAACTCGTAATGCCCATGGTGCATCCTAAATGTTGTTTTCTTAATGTCCTCCCCATGCATTCTGACTTGGTAATATCCTGATCGCAAGTCTAGCTTGGAAAAGAACCTGGAACCATGCAACTCATCAAGGAGATCATCTATAAGAGGAATAGGGAATTTGTTTTTGATGGTCTGCTCATTAAGCTGTCGATAATCTATGCAGAATCACCATGTGTTATCCTTCTTTTTGACAAGCAAAACTGGAGAGGCAAATGGACTAACACTATGTTGTATCACTCCATTGGCAAGCATTTCCTTGACTAACTTCTCTATTTCACCCTTCTGGATGAATGAACTTTTGTATGGTCGAATGTTAACAGCTTGGGAACCAGTTTTCAGTAAGATTTTATGATTGAACCTCCTTGCTGGTGGTAAAGTTTGTGGCTATTCAAAAAGTCCTACAAATTCCTTTAACAAGGATTTAATTTCCACTGCAACCTTGGTTGGCTTATCTTCCCCTTACACATCCATAGCAAAAAACTGACCAATTACCCCTATAATCACATCTTTAAAGCTGCTTTGCTCTTTAATTGCTGTTATCGTGTGTAATTTAGAACTAGGCACTATTCCCTTTAGCTCAACCATCCTGTCATTTTTTTTTAAATGACAACCGCAGCTTGATGAAATCAAAGAGCACTGGAGAATACTGCTTCAACCAATCCACACCAAGAACTATATTGTGCCTGCCTAATTTCAGCACCCTCAGGTTGGCCTTGAACTCATAACCCTGCATGAACCAAGTAAATCCAGGGCTCTACATCTTACATAACATAACATTTCCATTAGCCATAGTGACTGCTAGTAACGTGGGTTTACTTTTGGCAACATTTAACTCTATAATTGCGCCTTCATCAATGAAGCTGTGGGTACTCCCACTATCTATGAGAATTATAAGGTCCCTACCTTGATAGTTTCCCTTGATCTTGATAGTATTGTAGGTATCATTTTCTGCCAATGCATTTAGTGATAATCCAAATTCATCTATCGGCCTCCTTTCTTTGCATTCATCTTGCATGGTGTCTTCTAGTTCCTTGATTTCGTCCTCCTCTTCTTCCTCTACTCCTTCAATCATGTGTAAACCTTTAGTACTGCATCTGTGCCCTGGAGTGTACTTTTCTCAACACTTGAAACACTGTCCCAGCCTTTTTCTCTACTCAAATAGGCTATCTGAGTGAGGTCTTGTCCCTTCCATCTGATTTGGATTAAAGACAATGGTTGGAGCATGCTGACCATTCTTCCATTGTTGAAAATAGTGCCACTGCGCTGCATTGGTCTAGACCTCTTAGTTAGTCTATTGTTAGACTCTTCCTGCCACCTAGCTTGTTCAAATGCCATTAGCACATTTGAAGGTTTCAAGATTTTCAGCATTGGTTTGATATCCTCCTTCAGCCCACTAATGAAGCTAGAGATGTAATAAGTTTTTGCTAGGGATGGATTCAAAGCACTCATCAATGATCTTAACTCCTCAAATTGTTCTATGTAATCATCCACACTCTTATCTTGGATCAGTTTATTGAATTCTTCCATATTATCCTCTCTGCTGCCAAACCGTCTGCAAAGAATTTATGCAAATTCTTCCTAGTCCATCCAAGATTCATTCTCCCTTACTAATCCTTCGAACCAAACATCTGCCTTGCCATCTAAGTAATAGGAGACCACTTCTACCCACTGATGTGCAGGTATCGTGTTCAACTTGAAATACTTTCTGCATTTTCACAACCAACCCCGAGGATTCTCTCCTCTGAATGTTGGCATCTCCACCCTTGGCAATGGTATGTTGTACCCCACCCTATGAAGTTCTTGCCCCATCATTTGTTCACCTCTAAACTGATTCTTGTGTCCTGGAGCGATTCTCTCGACTGAAACTGGTATTCCTGTTTCTTTATCAGTGCCTGGGGTAGTCAAAATGCCTTTGGAACCAGTTCCAATATCTCTTCTCGCTGGTTGAGAAGTAATGAATTGTTGGAACTATGTGGATATTGTTTCCATTTGTAGAACCAGCTAATCAATCTTGGTGCCTTGTTCCATCCAACGTTCCTTACTCTCAACCATAGATTCTTGCCATTCTAGGTGTTGGCTCTATAGTTGAGTCTCCAACTTTTTACAATTTTCATTCATTGCCTTGAATTTGTTGCCTTCTGCCATGCTCTGATACCAATTATTAAACTTGGCTTAATAAGATTGAAAAACTAAAAGAAAACAGAGAAGAAGAGATTAAGATTTCTGAAGAATGAATTCTTATTATTACTTTTCGTGGGATATACGTCAACTACTTTCCTTTTTTATATTGGAATGTCATGCATTACATACTTACTAACAATTAACAACTAACTAATTCTAACTAACTCCACATGCCATGCATCCTGTTACTGCTAATAGAATAATCTTGTAGCCGTTATTATTCTAGCTGTAACAAATCCCATGGTATTTTCGTTGGTATCATCATGCTTGCAACTCCACTCTGAGCCATCGACAACAAATCAAGCTTATAAAATCAGATGGGCTGAAAATCTATGACAGGCAAATCCATGTGGGAAATCGCCTTCTCGCTCATAGACATGGTTCTCACCTGGATTAGGACAAATCCAATATCTCACTCACTTCAAACCAACCTAGCTTTCATAACATCTTAGTTTTTTTTTTTTAATCTGGGTTTTTACTTCATAAAAATTATAAAAGGCTTTTGATTTGATTCGGTTATTTAAGTTTTTTTTTAAAAAAAACAAAGAAAATTGTGTGCAGAAAAAAAAATCATCACTTATAAAGAGGGAAGATCATATCATTTGTGTTGCTTGGGTGATTTTTTAGTTTAATATAGAGGAGGATAATTTGGCCTTTTTGTTATTTTTTTTTTGCTAGGGATGCAAATTGTAATTTTTAAAAACTTAACAGATAAGTATGATTTTGACCAAATTATAAGATACTAAAAGTGAATGTTCCCTTTATTTTTTTTTTATATTTCTTCAAATTAGAGATGAGTTTATCTTGAAAATCAATATAAAATATTTTGTTAACCTAATTAAGCAGGCCTTTTAGTTATTTGAGTGGGAAAGTTTTTCAAATAGGTTAATCTTGAAGTAGAATATTTTATTATATACAAATAACACAATAACTTGGTTAATATCACACTATAAATGAATTGTATACTTCTTCCTATATTGAAGTTACAATGTAATGCCAAGGTTATAAATTAGTTGTACAGAATTATGAAAACTTGTTTAAAAATAAAAAAGAAAGACTTAGACTGATTTGAATTAAAAAAAAATATTGAGAGGTAAAAAGCAGGGTGATCCGCTCAAAAATCATATTTTGATCTTGTTTTTATTTTCGTGCCAATTGCATTCAGTTTGATCATTTTAGATTTTTCTTTCTCCAATCTTTCATTCAGTTTACACTAAACTTATTCTTACACCATTGGTGTAACCTTTTCACCTTGACATAATAAACTTAATTAAGCATAATGAAAGAAAGAAAAATAAATAAATAACATAAGAACATAAATAAGATAAAAGTTAACTAACTAAAAGAAAGGAAATGAAAAGCATAAACTTGATATTAATGAAAGCAAAACATAAGCAATACAAAGAGAGAAAGCAAAAGCATGATCTTGATATGGAAACTAAGATGCCTAAATGCATGACAAATGCCTTATTTTATAAGCCAAAATTGAGAACTATTGAATTGATGACTAATTGATGAGTGGGTGGCCAACTCTTGACTTGGTGACAATCCTTATCTTCTCTTATCTGCCCAAAACGTCATTAATAACATCAAAATTGGAACCACTTAAAAACATAAAAGTTCTAGGAAATTGTCTCGGTTTTCCTGAAAAAAAAATAGAGGTCATTTGGACTTCTAGAACTCCAGATATGGCAAAAAACTGAACAATATTTGAGCTGCAGGACAGATTTGGACTTCTTCGTTGTTGCTACAATTTGGACTTGAAAATGACATTTTTAAATCTTGGGCTCCTATAAAAGTTATAGGCCTATATCTTACCTTTCCATCAATATAACATAAACCTAAATCCGAGATCTACAACTCTAGATATAACCAAATTACCGAATAGTATTTCGGTTTGGATTGCACCGGCATCTGTTTGGATTGCACCGACATCTCTTTTCTAAGTTTGGTCATCTCTTTGTCCTTTCAATTTCAGTTCTTAAACTCATCAATCAATCATTTCATTTATGTGATAGGCCTGTATTTAAAATGAATAATTATTACAAATTAAAGGTATCTTATATTATTAGCTATGTTATTATAAAACATGCTTTAGTTAAGGAGTTATTAATACTTCGAGTGCAAAATGATGATATAAAACCTTAATAAAAATATACTTTTAAGTACTAATCACCCCCCCAACTAGTTTATTACTAGTCCCTAGTAATCAAAGCGTTAAAATAGAAAAACAATTTGTAAATTCCACAAAGTAAGGTATTCATCATTTAACTTACATTAATCTATCCGGATAAAAAACTCTCATTAAATTTATATATCTACTCGCTACCCCTTAAACAAGATATTAATAAATCTTTTTTTTTATGCTCAATATATCAACACATAGTTATGGGGCTTTAATTAGAAGAAAATAAAATTCTTGTTCTAATGTTTAAGGTTAACTTCTTTAGTTGAGATTTTTTTTTCTTGTTTTTTTTCATTTTTTTAAAATATTTTTACATGTAACTTAAAACACAATGCATCTTTAACCCATGTAACGAGATTTCTGGTAATGACTCCCAAACCAATTGGTCTTAAGGCATTAGGTGTTGAGACACCCCTACGAGCTTAGTAACTTGGGTTGCAGATACTGATACGTAGATAATACAATGTTTGATTCCCTTAAGCTTTTCTCCTCAACCCATGTAACAAGCATTGAGCCAATAGCTCCTAAGTCAGTTGACTTTAGGGTATTAGGTGTTAAGACATCCCTTTGGGCTTAATTGCTTAGGTTAGGGAGGTTACGAAACCAAACTTATCTACATTTTTATTATCATCATTTTTTTCTTTATCTTTATCTTTTTCTTTTTTTTTTCAAATTATATACCATCCATTTCTCTTAGTTGTTACATTTAACAAAAGAACATAAATAATGTAATAATTCAATATGCAACCCACAATCATATGTTAAAGTGTAAGTGAAAATTAAGATTTAAGAATACATGTTAAATGAGTATATGAGCAGAATTAAGTGATAACAATGCGAGAGTTTGTAAACCTGAATATTTCAAGAAGTAATATGATAGACCTTGTTATGAATATTGCAAATAACCATTGAAAAATATTTACCAAGATATGTCTCAAGAGTCAATAAAATTCCTCCTTACTCTACCATCTTAGTGACAATAGTTTGCAAATGGTTTATGAAAAAGAAAACACAGTTAGTTTTTTTTTTTAATATCAACTACTACCCTCTCACCCCAACCAAAACGAAACATTATCCTCAATGTTCTAAGGTAGAAAGATAGAGTATAGAAGACATTACTTGGAACAATGACTACTGACAAACCTGAAACATACTTAAACAAATATAAGAAACAAAAAAATACAAATATTATACTATTAATAAAACCAAAAGACACAAATTTTTACAAACTAAGACTCAAATCATAGTTATGATTGTGGCTCACATGTTCCCTTAGTTTTACGTCCAAGAATGACTTAAATGCCCCCTATAGGTGAGGGATAAGCTTCCAATCTAGTTTTCTTAAAAACTAACAAATAAAGTTTTTTTTAGTCAGATTCTCAATACTAAGTCGATAATGTTCTTTATGAAAATGGGGCTATAAATCATGAATTGCACGATGCACATCTCCATTAGGATACGTCTCAAGAGTCAATAGAAGATTATCTAAAGACTCCTTACACAGGTCATCCTTAATGAATTATATTTTACCTTCACGGTTTATAGATACCATTCTTAAAAAATGACATTATGCATTACAGGTCCGTCTGGCACATCGATGACAGACTTTCAGTCATTTTGCACGATGTTTCTTTGTAAAAGTGCTTTTACCTGTCCCAGACATGTATGGAATAAAAAAATTAGAAGATTTACCTGATAATCAGACGTTTGCTTCAATTAGCCAATGAATCTCTTCAAGAATTCCATGGTTCATTAACAATCTCAATCTTACACACCTAGCTTAGAAAAAACAGGAAAATACTTTTTCAATTTTTCAAGAGTGTTGTCTATTTTTTAAAATGAGAAATGGAAAAGAGAAGCAAAAAATAAAAAGAGAAGGAGCAAGGAATTGAGCAAATATATACACAAATATCAGTTATTATGGAAAAATGAAAGAACCGACTTAAAAGTCACGGAGTACCATTATCCGCCATTTAACCTGGGTGAGAGAGACTAGCAAACCAAGAGTCACAAACAAAAAAAAACAAAACACAAAAAAATGTGAGAAAAACAAAATAATCAACCTTTATCTACAGGATCATTCAAACCAGTGGATTCATTTTCTCTAGGAAAATTATCAAAGTAAACTTTCAAACGATATCCATTTACCTTAAAAACATTGTCATTCTTTGGATTCTCAATATGAAAGGCCCTATAAGGATACACATGTTTCTCAACAAATGGACTGCTCTATAATGATCTTAGCTCTCTAGGGAATAAATCGAGTTGACAATTATAAAACAAAACTTTTTGACCAATATCAACTTTTTGACAATTTTCACAAATTTCGTAGAATGCATGTATGTCCTTGAACATGGTGGGTCAATAAAATCCCTTTTGAAATATTATCGCAGCTGTCTTTTTTAACGAGAAATGACACCCACATGCTTCAGAATGACAAAGTTTAATGACCCTATGACACGACGAAAAGATTGATGTCTTCTCCCAAGTGCAGGAGTGTCGACATAATAAATAACATAGCAAGATCGAGGTCGAACCACTGGGAGGTTAATTGTACAAATTATAAATAACAATAACATAACAACAATAATAATAATAACAAAAACAATAACAATAATAAAAAAAAGGAGAAGAACAAGAAGAAGATGAGAACTTTGAGATGGAATATTAATGTAAGGATTAAACAATGATAATAACAAATTTCAAGGTTAGAGGTTCCACTAATGGTATGTCAAATAAGTATAGTATAAACTCTTATTATTTAATTGGAAACCACACACAAAGGAGGTTCCAATCTGATTATAGATTGTTAACATAATTACATTAGTCATCTTATTTGATTAATGCTAATACTTGTAAATCTCGTTAAGCATTCATGATTATAACTTATGTTAACAACAAATCAAGTTCCTTTCATAGCTCAGGTGTCTGTTATACCATACAGTATGAGCTATGAAAGTGCCAAGCATTTGTTGTTCCAAGTGTTATACAATATAAATCAAGATTAGTCATTTACCAAGCAAAGTATTAAAGAGTGAACAAGATAACAAATACAAAACATGTTAGTATCAAACATTAAAGTCTATATTAAGTTTACACTATACTTATTCTTACACCATTAATGTAACCTTTACACCTTGACATAATAAACTTAGCTAAACATAATGAAAGAAAGAAAAATAAATAAACAAAATAAGAACATAAATAAGATAAGAGTGAACTAAGTAAAGGAAAGGAAATGAAAGGCATAAACTTGATATTAATGAAAGCAAAGCATAAATATTACAAAAAATACAAAGAAAAAAGCAAGAGCATGATCTTGATCTGGAAACCAAGATACCTAAATGCATGATAAATGCCTCCTTTTATAGGCCAAAAATGGGAACTATTGATTTGATGACTAATTGATGAGTGGGTGACCGACCAACTCCTGACTTGGTGACAATCCTTATCTTCTCTTGTCTACCTAAAAAGTCATTGATAACATCCAAATTGGAGTCACTTGAAAACATGAAAGTTGTAGGGAATTGTCTCAGCTTTCTTATGGTAAAAGTACAAGTCATTTAGACTTCTAGAACTCCAGATATGGGCCAAACATTGAACAGTGCTCCGGCTGGAAGATAGATTCAGACTTCTTTGTTGTTGCTATAATTAGGACTTGAAAATGGCCCTTTCAAGTCTTGAGCTCCATATGAAAGTTGTAGGCCTATGTCTTACCTTTCCATCCATATAAAGTAAACCTAAATTTGAGATTTACAACTCTAGATATGACCCAATTATCGAATAGTGTTCTGGTTTGGATTGCACCGACATCTCTTTTCTAAGTTTGGCCATCCCTTTGTCCTTTCAATTTCAGTTCTTAAATTCATCAATCAATCTTTTTATTTATATGATAGCCTATATTTAAAATGAACATTTACCACAAATTAAATGTATCTTATATTATTATAAAATATGCTTTAGTTAAGGAGTTGTTGATAGTTCAAGTGCAAAATGATGACATAAAACCTTGATAAAAAAATGCACTTTTAAGTAGTAATCACACCCCCTAACTAGCTTATTACTAGTCTCTAGTAATCAAAGTGTTAAAATAGAAAAACAATTTACAAATTCCACAAAGCGAGATATTCATCTTTCAACTTCTATTAATCTATCCAGATAAATAAACTTTCATTAAATTTATATATCTGGTCAATACCTCTTAACAAGATATTAATAAACCTTTCTTTTGTGCTCAATATATCAACACATAATTATGGGGCTTTTCTTGGAAGAAAATAAAATTTTTATTCTAATGTTTAAGGTTAACTTCCTTAGGTTGGGATTATTATCGTTTTTCATTTTTTCTCTTTTTTTTTTATTTTTTTAATATATATACATATAACTTAAAACACCATGCAGTTTTAACCCATGTAAAGAGCTTTCAGCTAATGACTCCCAGACCAGTTGGTCTTAGGGCATTAGGTGTTGAGACACCCCTACGAGCTTAGAAACTCGGGTCATAAATATTGATACGTAGATAGTACAATGTTTGATTCCTTTAAGCTTTTCCCCTCAACCCATGTAACAAGTGTTAGGCCAATAGCTCCCAAGTTAGTTGACTTTAGGGTATTAGGTGTTAAAACTCCCATTCGGGCTTAATTGTTTAGGTTAGGGAGGTTACGAAACCAAACTTATCTATATTTTTATTTTTATTATTCATTTTTTTGGATTTTTTTTGTTTTTTTTATTTCAAATTATATACTATCCATTTCCCTTAGTTGTTACCTTTAACAAAAGAACATAAATAATGTAATAATCCAATGTGCAATCCACAATTATATGTTAAAGTGTGTGTGTGTGTAAATTAAGGTTTAAAAATACATGTTAAATGAGTATATGAGCAGAATTAAGTGATAACAATGCGAGAGTTTGTAAACCTGAATATTTCAAGAAGTATTATGATAGACCTTATTAAGAACGGTTACTAAGACACATCTTAAGAGTCATAAAAAGATCTCCTTTACTTTGCCACCATAGTAACAACAATTTTTACATGCTTTATGAAATAGAAAACATAGTTAGTTAATTTTTTTTTAGCTATTACCATCTCCCCCCAACCAAAATGAGACATTGTCCTTAATGTTCTAAGGTAGAAAGATAGGGTATAGAAGATATCACCTGAAATAACGAACACTGACAAACCTGAAACACATTGAAACAAAAATAAGAAATAACAAAACATAATAATAAAACAAAAACATAAAAAAAAAAATTACAAATGAAGACTCAAATCTAATTTAAGTTTTTTACAGCTTTCCTTAGATGACCAATTTATGCGACTCATGGAGGGATCAATTACAGGAATAAAAAATTATAGTTGGTCAATCAATTGTTCAACAGTAGCAGTAGAGATTATGATTTGTCGTGCAGAAGATGTTAAAAATTCCTATTCCACAACATGATTAACAAAAGACAACAACGTATTATATAATAACCATTAACATTTAACAAACATATGGGTTTTATGGTGAATGTGTAGTTGGGCCCAATAGGAAATATAAAAAATCTCTTCCAGTGTGCCTAGATCACCTGGTAAAGCAATGAAGGCATCAGCATGGTTAAACATTGCATTCATTCGAGCAGACATTGTGGAGACTTGTAGTTCCTCTACAATTATTTGTCCAATGATGTCTCCTTGTGCTAAAGCTTCGGGGATAACCCCTAAAACTTGACAATCTCATAAAAATGCAACTATTGGCATACCTCCTATTAACCCAAAATTGTCTCCCCCATACATTAAATGAATCTTTCTCTCAGCTAGCACCTGATCAAGATGATTTGCTGATTCTAAAAACTCCTTTTCTTTCCTAAGCCTAGATCCACCGAAAACACAAATATTTCTTATGTGATGACCTCAGGAACTTGCCATTTCTACACACTTCTATATTTGTTGAATGTATGGGTTGAGTAGAAATGAAAGGATGGAAGAGAGGATTTTATAGATTAAAAAGGCAGGCTGTAGTCCAGCTAGAGTCTCACACACACACATACTCTCTCTCTCTCTCTCTTTATTTATTTATTTATTTATTTAAAAAAAAACATATATATGTACAGGTAGTTATAATTGTGGCTCACATCTTCCCTTGATTTTACATCTAAGAACGACTTAAACGCCTTGTATGGGTCGGGGATAAGCTTCCCATCCAGTTTTCTTAAAAACTAGCAAATAGGGTCTTTTTTAGTCAGATTCCCAAGACTAAGTTGAGCATGTTCTTTATGAAATAGTGGCCATAAATCATGAATTGCACGATACACATCTCCACTAGGATGCGTCTCAAGTGTTAATAGAAGATTATCTAAAGACTCCTTACTCAGGCCATCCTTAATGAATTGTATTTTATCTTCATGTTTTATAGATATCATTCCTAAAGAACGACATTGTACATTACAAGTCCATCTGGCACATCAATGATAGATTTGCAGTTGTTTTGCACGACGTTTCTTTGTAAAAGTGCTTTTACCTATTCTAGGCATGTGTGAAATGAAGGAATTCGAGGACTCACCTGATAATCGGACCTTTTCTTCAATCAACCAACGAATATCTTTAGGAATTCCATGATTCATTAACAACCTCAATCTTGCACATCTAGCACAATAAATTTTTGTAATCGCATTCTAAGATAGAGCGGGAAAATACTTTTTCAATTTTTCAAGATTAGTGTCCATTATCAAATGAGAATTGGAATAACCAACTTAAGTCAGTTATTATGAAAAACTAAAAGAACCAACTTAAGTCACGGAGTACCGTTGCCCGCCATTTGACCGGGGTGAGAGAAACTAGCAAAAATCACTCAAAAAGAAGCATAAAAACAATGTGAGAAAAAAATAATAATGAACCTTTATCTACAAGATCATTCAAACCGGTTGATTCATTTTCACCAGGAAAATTATCAAAGTAAGCTTTTAAATGATGTCCATTTTTCTTAAAAACATTGTCATTCATTGAATTCTCAATATCAAAGGCCCTATAAGGATACACATGTTTCTTAAAAAATGGACTGCCCCATCTTGATCTTAGCTCTTTAGGGAATAAATGGAGTTGAGAATTATAAAACAAAACGTTTTGACCAGTATCAACTTTTTGAAAATTTTCACAAGTTTTACAGAATGCATGCGTGTCCTTGAACATGGTGGGGCAATAAAATTCATTTTGAAAGATTATTGCAGTTGTCTTTTTTGACGAAAAATAACTCCCACATCCTTCAGAATGACAAAGTTTAATGACACTACTTACCTCATTGTCGGGAATGAATCTTTGAAATATTTGATCAGGACAATATTTGAATAAGTTAGGGTCATCACAATAAAAGCTCTTCACTTCGTTCAAAAACTTTTCTTTGTCTTGGGTACTCCAATCAGCTAGCAAATCTCCTAAAGCAAGAAAATTAATATTTTTATCATACCAAGGCATTGAACTAAGAGAAAGTAAGGATTTGTTAGGAAAGTAATCATCGATTGGTGTGATGTCAGATGTCGAATTTGTTGTCACTTTTGACAAAAGATCCGCAACAACATTTTCGGTGCTCAACATTTTTGGTGCTTGTTTCATCCGTGATTTCTTCCTCAGAATAAACCATTTGCAAATCTTCAGTTTCATCCAATTCATTTTTACTTAAAGTAGATTCAAGTTGATCATAAACTAATTCATCAATATGATCTACTTCTTGTAAATCATTATCATCTCCAAGTTGCTTGCAAATGTTGAAAATATTCATCTCTAATGTCATGTTTCCAAATGATAGCTTCATTAGTCCATTCCTACAATTACTCAATGCATTAGAAGTTGCAAGAAATAGACGTCCTAAAATAACAAGAAATGAATTACATGCTTCAATAGGTTCTGTGTCCAAGATAACAAAATCCATAGAATAAATGAATTTATCGACTTGTACTAACACATCTTCGACTATTCCTTTAGGCACTTTTATAGATCTATCGGTAAGTAAAAGAGTTACAGAAGTTGTTTTTAACTTACCTAGATTGCGACTTTGAAAAACTAAATATGGAAGTAAATTCACACTGGCTCCAAGATCAAGTAAGGCTCTTTCAATTTTATGTTCTCTAATAAAGCAAGAAATTGTAGGACAACTAGGGTCTTTATATTTCAAAGCATTATTGTTCTGAAGAATGGCACTTACTTGTTCGACTAAAAAGACTTTCTTTTTCACATTCAGTTTCCTCTTTATAGTGCATAGATCTTTCAAAAATTTAGCATATGAAGGAACTTGTTTAATAGCATCCAACAAAGGTATATTGATTCTTACCTATTTGAAAGTTTTAAAGATTTTAGAGTTGTGATTGACTTTTCTTTGTTTAGTCATGGCATGAGGAAATGGAAGTACTGGCGGGGAATCAGTTGTTTTTTTGTAATTTTCAGATTCAACCCCTTCCTTACCTTTAGAGATTGACTCATCATCTTTCTCACAAGGTTCAAGAGTGGGTTTTTCAACAACCTTACCACTGCGAAGAGTAGTGACTGATTTGACTTGATCCATGTGTTGGCTTCCAGAACTACTTGCATTTGTATTATATTGCCCCTTGAGATTTTGTTGTGGTGGAGATGGAAACTTACCTTTCTCTTGGAAACTGAGAGCAGATGTTAATTTAGCAAGAGTATCTTTAAAATCTGTCATGTTTTGAGCAAGTTGAGTATTGATTGTCTCTTGCTTTTCAATGAATGCATGCAATGTTTCCTCAAGATTTCTTCTAGGAGGTGGAGCATAAGGAGGTGCATATCCATGAGAATTTTGGAAATTATGGTGTGCTTGAAATGATGGTTGTGAAGTTTGTACATTGTTATTATCACTCTTCCAACAGAAATTTGGGTGATTTCTCCAATTAGGGTTGTATGTTTGTGAGTATAGGGTGTGGTTGGCCCTTTGGAAACTGTTTAAAACATGAGCTTGTTCATGGAGACATTCCTTAAAAGAAGACAAGGTTGGACAGTTATTGGTCGAGTGTTCATTTGTTTCACATATTTGACACATAATGTTTTCAACAGATTTTAATTGACCACTCCTTTTCAATTCTAGTGCCTCAACTTTTCTCGCTAAAGATGCAAACTTGGCTTGAAGGTCATGATCTTCCCTAAGGTTGTACATACCTCCATTAGATGTATGAGGTTGAGTTTTACTCAGTGCCTCATAAGTACCCGTGGTGTCCTAATTTTGAGCATTTTCAGCTAACAAGTCTAAGTACTTCATTGCTTCATCAAGGTCTTTATCTTCAAAAATTCCATTGCACATCAATTTAACCATTTGTCTATCTTTAGGTGTTAACCTTTCATAAAAATATGAAACCAATCTCCATGTTTCAAAACCATGATGAGGGCAATTATTAAGCAAGTCTCGATACCTATCCCAATATTGGTAAAATGTTCTCCTGGTTTTTGAGTGAAAGTGGTGATTTGTCTTTTGAAAGAGTTTGTTCTGTGAGATGGAAAAAACTTCTTTAAAAAATGTTGTTGCATTTCATCCCAAGCACGAATGGATCCTAGTCTTAAATTTTATAGCCATGTTTTAGCTTTATCTTTTAATGAAAAAGGAAAAAGCTTTAATCTGATGGTGTTCATGCTACAATTTGAATCATTATATGTGTTGTAGACCTCCTCAAATTCCCTGAAATGCAAGTATGGATTTTTTAAATCTAAGCCATGAAAAGAAGGTAAAAGTTGAATAATGACTAGCTTAAAATTAAAATGAGATGCATCAAGAGGAAAAACTATGCATAATGGTGCACTTCTTCTTGTGGGATTCATGTGGTCTCTAAGTGTTTTAACACAGTTATTCTCATTATTCTCATTATGAAATGATTGATTATCTTCTTCGGTGATATTTTCTAAAAATGATAAGGATACCCTACAAAGTCTACCACTTGATGTACGTGACTACACTTTCATGCACGTGACTACACTCTCATGCACGTGTAGGAATAGAATAAAAGGAAGAAGAAAACAAAAGAAGAAAAACAAGAGAAAAAAAAAACAAAGTTATATATAAAAAAAATCAAAATAAAGCATAAAATAAAAACTATAATTTGTACAAGAACTTACCTCCCCGGTAATGGCGCCAAAAACCCGGTAAGACCGAGGTCGAACCACAGAGATGTTAATTGTACAAATTATAAATAACAATAATATAACAACAACAATAATAACAATAATAATAATAATAAAGAAAAAGAAGCAGTAGAAGAAGAAAAAGATGAGAACTTTGAGATGGAATATTAATGTAAGGATTAAATAATGATAATAACAAATGTCAAGGTTAGAGGATCCACTAATGGTATGTCAAACAAGTATAGTATAAACTCTTATTATTCAATTGGAAACCACACATAAAGGAGGTTCCAATCTGATTATAGATTGTTAACATGATTACATTAGTCATCTTATTCGATTAATGCTAATACTTGTAAATCTCGTCAAGTATTCATGATTATAACTTATGTTAATAACAAATCAAGTTCCTTTCATAACTCAGGTGTCGGTTATACCATACAGTATAGGTTATGAAAATGCCAAGCATTTGTTGTACCAAGTTTTATACAACATAAATCAAGATTAGTCATTTAACAAGCAAAGTATTAAAGAGTGAACAAGATAACAAATACAAAACATGTTAGTATCAAACATTAAATTCCATATTAAGTTTACACTATACTTATTCTTACACCATTAATGTAACCTTTACACCTTGACATAATAAACTTAGCTAAACATAGTGAAAGAAAGAAAAATAAATAAATAAAATAAGAACATAAATAAGATAAGAGTTAACTAAGTAAAGAAAAGGAAATGAAAGGCATAAACTTGATATTAATGAAAGCAAAGCATAAACATTACAAAAAATACAAAGAAAAAAAGCAAGAGCATGATCTTGATCTGGAAACCAAGATGCCTAAATGCATTGCAAATGCCTCCTTTTATAGGCCAAAAATGAAAACTATTGATTTGATGACTAATTGATGAGTGGGTGACTAACTCTTGACTTGGTGACAATCCTTATATTTTCTTGTCTACCTAAAACATCATTGATAACGTCAACATTGAAGCCACTTGAAAACATGAAAATTGTAGGGAATTGTCTTAGCTTTCTTGTGTAAAAAACTCAGGTCATTTAGACTTCTAGAACTCCAGATATGGGCCAAACACTGAACAGTGCTCGGGCTGAAAGACAGATTCGGACTTCTTTGTTGTTGCTACAATTGGGACTTGAAAATAGCCTTTTTAAGTCTTGGGCTCGATATGAAAGTTGTAGGCCTATGTCTTACCTTTCCATCCATATAAAGTAGACCTAAATTTGAGATCTACAACTCCAAATATGATCCAATTACCGAACAGTGTTCCAGTTTGGATTGCACCAACATCTCTTTTCTAAGTTTGGCCATCTCTTTGTCCTTTCAATTTCAGTTCTTAAATTCATCAATCAATCCTTTTATTTATATGATAGGTCTGCATTTAAAATGAGCATTTACTACAAATTAAAGGTATCTTATATTATTATAAAACATGCTTTAGTTAAGGAGGTGTTGATACTTCAAGTGCAAAATGATGACATAAAACCTTGATAAAAAAAATGCACTTTTAAGTAGTAATCACCCTACTTACCTCATTGTCAAGAATGCATCTTTGAAATATTTGAATAAGTTAAGGTTATCGCAATAAAAGTTCTTCACTTTGTTCAAAAACTTTCCTTTGTCTTGGGTATTCCAATAAGCTGGCAAATCTCCTGAAGTAAGAAAATTGATATTTTTATCATACCAAGGCATTGGAATAAGAGAAAGTAAGGATTCATTAGGAAAGTAATCATCGATTGGTGTGATGTCAGATATCGAATCTGTTGTCACTCTTGATAAAAGATCTGCATCAACATTTTTGATGCCTTTTTCATCTATGATTTCTTTCTAAGAATAAATCATTTGCACATCTTCAGATTTATCAAACTCTGTTTTACTCATGTTAGATTCAAATTGATCATAAACTAATTCGTCAATAAGATCTACTTCCTATGAATCATTATCATTTCTAAGTTGTTTGTAAATGTTGAAAATATTTATCTCTAATGTCATGTTTTTAAAAGATAGCTTCATCTGTCCATTCCTACAATTAATCAATGCATTAGATGTTGCAAGAAATAGATGTTCTAAAATAATAGGAAATGAATTACGTGCTTTAACAGGTTGTGTGTCTAAGACAATAAAATCTAGAGGATAAATGAATTTATCGACTTGTACTAACACATCTTCAACTATTCCTCTAGACACTTTTACAGATCTATCAGCAAGTAAGAGAATTACAGAAGATGGTTTTAACTTACCTAGATTGAGACTTTAAAAAACTAAATATGGAAGTAAATTCACACTAGCTCCAAGATCAAGTAAGGCTCTTTCAATTTATGTTCTCCAATAAAGCAAGAAAATATAGAACCAGGGTCTTTATATTTCAAAGCATTATTGTTTTGAAGAATGACACTTACTTGTTCAGCTAAA
>NW_011501298.1:43716-48035 GCF_000495115.2 Populus euphratica | reverse complement strand
GACAGGCAACGGGCCGCGGGGGGACACAACAGGGACGATCACGTGGGGGGCCGTATGCCTCAGCTCGGCGGGCCGCACCGGACACGTCGGCCAGGCCTCCAACTTCCGAGAACGGGCTGCGGCCACCGCTGCCGTGACGTCGCAGCAAGCAAACGGGCGCGCAGCGGCTGCCAGCACCTTGGCACGAGCACGGCAAATGAATGCCACGCCCCCGCCGCGGATAAGCAGCCCCAACGCGCCCGAGGGCTTGGAGCGGGTCCCGGGAACAGTGGCCGGAATCGGGTCGTCGCCGGCCGGAAAACGGGTCGTCGATGCCGGCAATACTTCGGGCCACGAGGCCCCCCACCTTAGATCGATAGTAGCAGCAGCCCACAAATCCCCCGCGGCAGGCCTATGGGCGCCAGGCCAGCGCGCCCCATGGCCAGTCGGGGGGCACCCCCCTAAAGAGCTATAAGTGTTATTGCAGCTCTGGCAGGGGGAGACACTACTAGGTCCTAGTTGTCACCCCCCCTCTAAAACATTCATTTCTTGGTATTTTGAGCTGAAATTTTGCACAGAGGTTGGCAAAAATCCAATCCAACTTTATTAATTGTTCCAGAATTTTTCAAGGTCGGGAAGTATTTTTTTTAATTTCCCGACCATTAAAAATCGAGGAAATCCGCAAAAATAGGAACCGGCCCGGAATGACCCCAAATTTGGTGGGCAGCCTCAGAAAAATATGTCTGATTTTACTGGATAGATTTCATGTGGAAAGCATGACGTTTTCTTGGCGGAATGCGAAAACCCCGGCAACTCGCCTGCCGCGGCCAGTGGCGTCGGGCTGGCCCCAGCACTGCCTAGCCTCTCTCCCGCTGGGGGCATGATGTAACCATATTATTCGATTGTTTCACCCACATTTACCTAATGTTTTGTCCATGTTTTATATGTAAAATGCCTTGATATTCTTTGTTTTATGTTTTGAAGGGACTTTTGGATGAAAAATGCAAAAAGGAGTAAATTGGAGATAATTGGCAGATTTGATGTTCAGTCGATGTTTTGTGCAGAGCGTGATTTCTAGAGATCAAAATGAAGTGATTCCAGTGGCTCTAAAAAGCTAACATCCATACCTTTCTGGAAATGTAATGCAAGAAAAATATAAAGAGGAAGATCATGGAAATCACATCCTTCAAAGTCAAATCTCGTATTCTGCCACTGTTGACCTTTGTCCATTCAAAATTCCATATCTGGAGCTATAGAAGTCCAATGGATGCAAACTCAATGTTTTTGGATTCCTGACTCAAAGGTCTAGAAACGCTCCAATTTTCAGCCAAAAACGATGTCAGATGAGGGCGATATGATTTTTCAAAGATGACAACTGAATTCTGCCAGCAATCAGGTTTCATGAAGAAATGAATCCAAATTATGTTTCGAAGCTTCTAAACTATCATCCAAGTTATAATTTCAGCAATTTAGCCCCTCTAGTAAATCAATCTAGAAGGTCAAGAAAAGTAGCCACCAACCTCAATCCACCAACCTCAAATCACCAACCACAAACCAGCTGCAAGTTGGAATGCTGCCATTGTCAAAGAAGGAGGCTACAATGGTGGGTTGTTTATGGTGACTACTAATGTCAAAGTTTGGCAGCCACCATTGTTGATAAAGAAGCAAGAGGAGCTGCCATTGAAGCCTATATATAGACATCAAGAGAGCCAAGAAAGAAGAGGAGGGAGTGCAATAGAATCAAAGAAAGGTGGTAGCAACTAGAAGTGAAGAAACACAAACTCTCCTCTCTACATACTAGAAATAATGCTTTCTTTTATCTTTAGGAGTAGTTGTTCAATAGATATGCAAGGCTAAGCTCTTTTCTTGGTTGCAAGGACGCAGAAACTTTCAGATTTCAAGAACTGTGAGATTTATTCTTCATTTATTTTCAGTTTGTATTATGAATGAGTATGATTGTTTTCCTATGCATGTTTTCTATGATTGTTGTTGATAATTGCTAGAGCGGACTCTAAGTTATTATTGTGAACAATCTATTGCTAAGTTTGGTATCAAAACCGGAGTTAGGGTATATAAACTTGTGAAGCAACTAAGCTTGATAATTGTGGCGGAACTACGTTATTAAACTTAGGGAAAACATTCGATCAAAGCAACACAAGCAGACAACTTGGTTGTTAAGATTAATGAATTTATCTAGATCTTAAGGCTGCCATTAGATTAAATCATTAGTGCGGACACTGTGATTATTTGTTGGTTAGGGCTAGTTATACGGCGGATCCGTTAATTAACCAAAGTTAAGAAAAGATAAAAATTCAGAATATAAACTGGAGTTTCGTTTCAAGGATCGGTTCTGATTTCTGTAGGTGGATGTGTGCTTGTGACCAAGGTTTGTTTTCTTGATAAATTTCAGTTTTAATTGATTGTGTTCACTAGTTTAATTTCTTCCATAGTTTAGATTATCACAAATCAAAACCCCCCAATTGCATAACGTATAGCATAAAAATCTAAACTAAATCTTCCTCGTGGGATCGATCCCTTGCTTGCTCTATACTATCTTGTGTGATTTAAGTGTAAGGGTAATTAATTTGTGCGACCGCGACATCGCAACAAATTTTGGCGCCGTTGCCGGGGAAGTAATTTTAGTTAATTCTTGTGCTTGTACTGTTATTTTTATTTTCTGTGATTATTATTTATTATTATTCAGAAAAAAAAAAACAAAAAAAGTTTTTTGCTTGCGGCGGTACTGTTCACTTGCCGCAACGGTACTGTTCAAAACAGATTTGTTTATGGAATTAGGGTTCGACCTTTTGTTTCCTGAAGGGAAATGACGTTTTGAACAAGACTAGTGGTAAACCACTAACCTTACCATTTCGAGGCCAAATTCCTCTGTTATCTAAGGTTTTTAGGCAATTTTAGTTTCCTAGCGTTGGATTTTCATATAATTTGCATTATTTTTCGTCTCTTGTGTGGTTTCTTTCTTTTGAATTTTCTTAGCAATTGATGCCTGTGACCCGTTCTACTAATCAAATTCAAGTGCAGGTTGATTTTGAAATAGAAAGCACTTTACGCAGGTTAAGAAAGGAAGCTCGCCTCAACACCATGGCTATTGCAAGACAACAAACACTCAAGGAGCTTGCTGCTCCTAATGTGGAAAATCAGCCACTATGCATAAACATTGACAATAATGTAAACTTTGAGCTCAAATCTGGTTTTATACATTTGTTACCAACATTTAATGGTCTTGCAGGAGAAGATCCACATACTCATCTCAAGGAGTTCCATATGGTTTGTGTTGGCATGAAACCGAATGGAGTTGATGAAGAACAGGTTAAGTTGAAAGCTTTCCCTTTCTCTTTAAAAGGGGCAGCAAAGGCATGGCTTTTCTCTATTCTCCTAGGATCTATTGGAACTTGGAATGCCATGAAGAAGATTTTCCTTGAGAAGTATTTCCCAGCATCTCGAGTTGCCAACATAAGGAAAGAAATATGTGGGATTCGGCAATCTCATGGAGAGACACTCTCTGAGTATTGGGAAAGATTTGAGCAACTGTGCATTCAATGTCCTCATCATCAAATACCTGATCAGTTGCTCATTCAATATTTCTATGAAGGATTAATGCCTACTGACCGTAGTATCATTGATGCTGCAAGTGGAGGCGCATTGGTGGATAAGACACCCGAGGCTGCACGCCAATTGATCTCAAACATGGCAGCCAACTCAAAACAGTTTGGCACTCGTGGAGACTTCTCCAACAAACGAGTAAATGAGGTAAGTATTTCTAACATTGAGAATAAAGTTAATGATCTTACTTCTCTTGTGCGTTCTTTGGCTTGTGGAAATGTGCAGCAGGTGAAAGTTTGTAGCATATGCTCCTTACAAGGACATGCTTCGGATATGTGCCCAACAATGCAAGAAGATTATATTGAACAAGCCCATGCAATTGATGGAGCATTCAACGGACAGCCCCAGCGTAAATATGATCCCTTTTCCAACACGTACAATTCCGGATGGAGAGATCATCCCAATTTACGCTATGGCAACCCATCCCAACAAGGCAATCAAGGCCGACAATTCCATCCCCATGGATTTCAGCCCCAACAGAATTATCAAGCAAGACAACCCCCTCCATTCACAAACTCCAATGTTACTGGGTCGTCATCCAATGATGATCTTCGTGAGATGATGAAAACTTTGGCTTCTAATACTGTTACCTTGCAACAAAATGTCATGTCTTTTCAACAGGAAACAAGGTCAAGTATTCACAACTTGGAGAAGCAAATGGGGCAAGTAGCTTCAAGTGTAAGGAAATTGGAGGCATAAATGAATGGAAAATTGCCTTC